>NC_054482.1:122224459-122345348 GCF_017639515.1 Carcharodon carcharias
ACCCGGGTGTTTGTTTTTAACTGCAAACGCTTTAACTGATGGAGAGAAAGACTGAAAAGGGAAAGGTTGATATCTTGCTGGAAATCACATGGGAAGGAGAAAAAAACCGAAGTTGTGAACCTGCTGGTTTTGAAGGCAGTCTGTTTGGTGAACGAGCGAGGAAGGAAAGAAGGAAGGAAGGAAGGATACCCTAACTGTCTCTCTCCCTCTCTCTCTCTCTCTGTTTCTCCAAGCTGCTTTAATTTTCTGTGGCTATCAACCTGTAGCCAGAAAACGCGCATCTGAGTGTAACTGATCAGCATTTGGACCTGAAAAGCTGAGACCAGTGGTGAGAACATTCAGGCAACCACCAGGACCAGCGGGTCTGTACATAACAGAACTCCAGATCGACAGCATCAAGACCCTGCAGGTTTTAGCATTGAGTTTATAACACCCATCCTCCAAAGCCCATCTCTGCAGAGAAAGAAACTCTATCTGTATCTCTTTGGTTTTTCTGTGTGTGTGTGTGTGTGTGTGTGTGTGTGTGTTTCTCTGTGTGTGTCTGTGTTCCTGTATGTGTGTGTGTGTCTGTTTGTGTGTATGTGTCTGTGTTTCTGTATGTGTGTGTGTGTTTCTGTATGTGTGTGTGTGTCTGTGTGTGTGTATGTGTCTGTGTTTCTGTATGTGTGTGTGTGTGTGTGTTTCTGTGTGTGTGTGTGTGTTTCTGTATGTGTGTGTGTGTGTGTGTGTTTCTGTGTGTGTGTCTGTGTTTCTGTATGCACAAGCGGGACAGTCTACATCTGAACCAGAGCGGGACTAACATCCTTGCAGGCGGGTTTGCTAGTGCTGTTGGGAGGAGTTTAAACTAATTCGGCAGGGGGAGGAGACACAGAATGTTAGCGGAATAGGGACACATCATAATACTGTAAAACAATCAATTCAGAGAGAGAACAGCTGCATTAAGTTTCAAGGTAGTAAGGCAAGGCTGGATGGCCTCTACTTTAATGCCAGGAGTATGACAGGTAAAACGGATGAGTTAAGGGTGAGAATTGACACATGGAATTGTGATATAGTAGCCATCACTGAGATGTGGTTGAGGGAGGGGCAGGATTGGCAGCTCATCATTCCGGGATATAGAATCTTCAGGCGAGACAAGGGAAGGGGTAAGAGAGAAGGAGGCATTGCATTATTAGTTAAGGAGTCAGTTACTGCAGTAAGGAGAGATGATATCTTGGAAGGGGCATCGAATGAAGCTTTGTGGGTAGAGCTTAGGAATAAGAAAAGGGCAACTACATTATTAGGTGTTTATTATAGACCCCCAGATAGTCAGTGGGAAATTGAGGAGCAAATATGTGCACAATTTGTGGAGGTGTGTAAAAACAAAAACAATAGGGTAATTATATTAGGTGATTTTAACTTTCCCAACATTAATTGGGATAGACATACTGTTAAGGGCTTGGATGGAGTGGATTTCTTGAAATGTGTACAGGAGAACGTTTTAGGTCAATATGCAGTGGGTCCAACACTGGACAGTGCATTGCTGGACCTAATTCTGGGGAATGAAGCCGGACAGGTGGCTGAGGTGGTGGTGGGGGAGCATTTTAGTGATAGCGACCACAACATGGTACAGTTTAAGTTTGTTATGGACAAAGAAATAGACAAGTTGCAAAAAAATGATTTGGATTGGGGGAGAGTGGATTTTAGTGAAATAAGGCAGGATCTGGCCAAGGTAGACTGGGAACAGCTACTAGTGGGGAAATCTACAGGGGAGCAGTTGGGGGGGAGGTGTTCAAAAAGGAAATGGGGAGGGTACAGGCTCAACATGTTCCCTCTAGGGAGATAGGAAGGAGTAACAAGCCCAGAGAACCATGGATGACCAGAGATATTCAGGATACGATGAGAAGGAACAGAGAGTCTTATAGCAGGTACAAGGGAAGCAAATCAGCGGAGGTATTAGTGGAGTACAGAAAGTGCAGGGTGGATCTTAAGAAAGCAATTAGGAGAGCAAAGAGGGGATATAAGAAAGCTACTGCAGCACTCCTTCAGTACTGTCCCTCTGACAGTGCAGCACTCCCTCAATACTGACCCTGTGACAGTGCAGCAATCCCTCAGTACTGACCCTGTGACAGTGCAGCACTCCCTCAGTACTGATCCACTGACAGGGCAGCACTACCTCAATACTGAAATCCTGAAAGTGCAGCACTCCCTCAATACTAGTCCTCTGACAGTGCAGCACTCCCTCAGTCGTGACCCTCTGCAGAACTCCCTCAGTACTGATCCCCTGACAGTGCAGTACTCCTCAGTACTGTCCCTCTGACAGTGCAGCACTCCCTCAGTACTGACCCTCTGACAGTGCAGCACTCCCTCAGTGCTGCCCCTCTGACAGTCCAGTGGACCATCAATACTGACCCGCTGAGAGTGTAGCACTCTCTCAGTATTTACAGTCTTACAGTGCTACAATCCCTCAATACTGACCCTCTGCAGAACTCCCTCAGTACAGACCCTCTGACAGTGCAGCACTCCCTCAGTACTGACCCTCTGACAGTGCAGCACTCCCTCAGTACTGACCCTCTGACAGTGCAGCCCTCCCTCAGTACTGACCCTCTGACAGTGCAGCACTCCCTCAATACTGACTCTCTGACCGTGCAGCACTCCCTCAGTACTGACCCCCTGACAGTGCAGCACTCTCTCAGTACTGACCCTCTGACAGTGCAGCAGTCCCTCAATACTGACCCTCTGACAGTGCAGCACTCCCTCAGTGTTGGCCCTCTGACAGTCCAGTGGATCATCAATACTGACCCGCTGAGAGTGTAGCACTCCCTCAGTATTTACAGTCTTACAGTGCTACAATCCCTGAATACTGACCCTCTGCAGAACTCCCTCAGTACTGACCCTCTGAAAGTGCAGCACTCCCTCAGCACTGACCCCCTGACAGCGCAGCACTCCCTCAGAACCCTGGTAGTGCAGCTCTAGACTATTAGCCTGGCCCATGGATTAATGGACTAATGGTTAATGGTTAATGGAGCTGTGCAGCCTGGAGGTGCCGTCATTCTGATTAGATCTAAATCCATGGCCCCACTTGCGCCCCCAAGTGGATGTTAAAGATCCCATGGTTGCTCTTTAACAAAGAGCGGGGGATTTCTCTCTGATGTCTAGGCAGTTTATTGATCATTGTCACATTTCTGTTGATGTGTAAATTGGTTTTCATGTTTCCCACATTACAACAATGACTTCACTTACTATACATTTGTCAGCCTGTGAATCACTTTGGGATTTGCTGAGCTGGTAAAAGGTGCTATGGAAATTCCTGTTTAATCACAATGGACTCAATGCTTGAAATGGAAACTTTTAAGTTTTATGTTCGGCTGGGGGTCATTTGCATGTTACTGATGTTTTTTTCAAAATAAGAAACTCAGACGAAAGCACTGGTCCCAAGGGTTTGGAATAAAATGTGAAAGCAATCTGATTTATGAATATTTTATTGATATGTTTATTGCAAGTTAATAATTCATGTTCCATAATGTTATCAAACAGTTAGAACTGATTATTTCATTCTCTGCAAGTGAGATTATTTAAATAATACTAATTTTTATCACTACGTTAGCACTTTATTTATTGACCAACTGTTAAATATGTGTATATTCAGGAATGTGGATCTATAACTTTTTACATTTGGATTATTTAATATTTATTAAACATTAAACACTTTATAGCAGACAATTAAACTGAGAGGGCAGCGAATTGAAATAGCCCTCCTCAAATTAATCTTCGGACATGATGCAAAAACACTATTTGCTTAGGTTTAGTTTTATGGAGTTGGAATCAGACAGAACTTTCCAGAAGATGCTGCTTGATCCTGAACCACAGCCATTGTCAGACTGGAGGATGAGCAGCTCTGGGACTCATTGCATCAATTCTGAGCTGAGTAGAGAAGGAAACAGGGAGACAGGAGCAAGGCTTTCCTGTCATGAGCACCCAACGGCATCAACAAGGAGACAGAGGGGCAAGGTCCAGCAGTTGGAGCAGGAGTCTGGTCTCCTGTCTGCCTGTCGAGGACCCTGCCACACAAAGGGTTTCCTGACCTGAAGCTCATCGAATCCCCAGGCGCGTATATGAGGTCATGGATCCAATTCCTTCAGAACCCAGACCGCGGCTTCCGCTTATTCTATTCACTGGAAAAAAGGCAGGGGTCCGTAAGCAGCTCCTTACTCTGCTGTCCGACAGCGGGTCCCTTGTCTCGGGTCCAGAGGGTATCAGGACTCAGGCCCAAGCCTATTAAGATGATCCGTTCTCCAGATCTGTCCCACGGGAAAGCTCACAAAGCTTTGGGTGAGGAGCTGCCGAAGGTGGGCCTAGAGGTGCCGAGGGGCTCAACGCTCCGCTCCACCTGGCAGAGTCAACCGGTGCCCTTGACTGGTTCTCATGGGGTAAGTTCTTAGCAGAGAACAGAGGGCAGAGAGGTGATGTGATTAATGTTTTTGGAATCTAAAGGGATTGGATAATGTCGGCCATGAGCAGCTGTCTCACTGCGTCCAGAACAGTCGATCCAGAGAACACAGCCTGAGCTTGACGGGAGAAATTTAACTAACTCAACTAAATGAGGGTGTCATCAGCTTCATCTGGTCTTTTAAGACCATAAGAAATAGGAGCAGGAATAGGCCATTCGGCCCCTCAAGCCTGCCCTGCCATTCAGTAAGATCATGGCTGATCTGCCCCAGGCCTCAACTCCTCTTTCGCGCCAGCTCCTCATAGCCCTCAACTCACCGACATTTCAAAAATCTATCTACCTCTTCTCTAAATACTCTCAATGATCTAGCCTTCACAACTCTCTGAGGTAGGGAATTCCAGACATTTACCACCCTCTGAGAGAAGAAATTCCTTCGCATTTCTCTCCCCTTATTCTGTAACTATGTCCCCTTGTTCGAGATTACCCCCCTAGTGGAAACATATTTTCAGTATCTACCCAGTACAAACTCCCTCAGAATCTTAAATGTTTCAGTAAGATCACCCCTCATTCTTCTAAACACTAGTGAATAAAGGCCTAACCTGTTTAGTTATTCTTGATAAGTCATTCCCTTCATCCCAGGAATCAGCCTAGTGAATCTCTTTTGAGCTGCCTCCAATGCCAGTAAATCCTTTCTTAAATAGGGGACCAAAACTGTACACAGTACTCCAGGTGTGGCCTCACCAACACCCTGTACAGTTGTAATGAGACTTTCCTATTTTTAAACTCCAACCCCCTAGCAATACAGGCTAAAATTCCATTTGCCTTCTTCATTACTTGCTGCACCTGCATGCTAACTTTTTGTGTTTCATGATAGCTTATTTTTCCTGATAGTTTCATGATAGTGGACCTCACCCCTCTCAGTACCTGAAGTCTGGAACATGGGAAGAGACAGATGATTCAATCAAGGCAACAATGGCTTTGAAAATGGACAGCAGAAAAAGCGCTCAACACATCCAGGGCCGCTCCCGATGGAGTGAACTCGAGACCAGTGACCTCGGGGAAAATTGAGACCTTACCAAGTATCATCCCACAGTTAGCAATGAAAACCAGTCACAGTGAAAACAACTGGTTCAATATTGCAAGAGGACCTGAAGAGAAAGCCCAGCAGCACCCACATGATTTCTCTGCTTCCCCAACCCTCAAGCACCTTTGGACATCCCTGTGATCAGCATCAGCCCCATCAACATGGAAACCTCCCCCTGAGCAAACTGCACAATGAGGACATGCCCACAATTTCTCTCAATCCCCCTTTTCACTTACCTGCTATAGTGAGCCTTGGCCTCCTGAGCAGGCCTATGTTAATCAGGCTGCCTGTGGCTGGGAACCCCACACAATGATATTTAAAGGATTTGCTGAAGTTAAATTCTACAGCAGATTCTGAAAACTTTCAGTTTTCCCAACCACACAACAGCCCCCTCAGTACAGACAGGGCCAGGGTGTTATTTCAATGTGTGAGAGGGAAATTATGTGTAACCAATTTATTGTGGTTTTTTGAAGGAGTAACTTGCGCGGTGGATAAAGGGGAGCCTGTAGATGTGCTGTACTTCGATTTCTGGAAGGCATTTGATAAGGTGCCACATCAAAGGTTATTGCAGAAAATAAAAGTGCATGGTATAGGGGGTAACATATTAACATGGATAGAAGATTGGCTGGCTGACAGGAAGCAGAGAGTAGGCATAACTGGGTCTTTTTCTGATTGGCAGGATATGACAAGTGGTGTCCCACAGGAGTCTGTACTGGGACCTCAGCTTTTTACGATTCATATCAATGACTTAGATGAGGGGAGTGAAGGCACGGTAGCTAAATTCACAGATGACATAAATATGGGTAGAAAAGTGTGTTGTGAAGAGGACATGAGGAGGTTGCAGCCGGGTATAGATAGGTTGAGTGAGTGGGCAAACAATCTGCACATGGAGTATAACGTGGGAAAATGTGAAGTTGTTTACTTTGGCAGGAAGAATAAAAAAGCAAAGTATGACTAAAATGGAGAACGGCTACAGAATTTCGAGCTGCAGACGGATCTGGGTGTTCTAGTGCACGAGTCACAGAAAGTTAGTATGCAGGCACAGCAAGTAATTAAGAAGGCTAAGGAATGTTATCCTTTATCACGAGCTGAATTGAACATAAAAGTAAGGATGTTATAATTTAGTTATACTGGGCATTGGTGAAGTCTCAGGCAGGATCTTTAGGTCGGTGAGCAGGGCTGGGTCCCACACACCAACGTGTAAAATAACGTGGGAAGATGTTGGGCCACACATCATTTCCATTTTCAGGTTGGCGGGGGCACAGGGGAATCAGCAGTGCACCCACCGACCTATCAACGGCCTTCTGAGGGCATTTAAAAAGCACAATGTAATTAATGGACCTTCCTGTCCAACCTGGTGGGCTTAAAAAACATGAAACCTCATCCACGGGCGGGGTGAGGTTCCATCAGGGTCTTTAAATATTTCATAAAGGTTTCACTGATAGTGATGGACATGTCCCAACTGATGTGACAGTGTCACATGAGGGGACATGTCAGGGAAACGTTTTTTGTCTCTAACATTTTTAAATGTGGAGCCGATCTCCCTGAGGCAACACTTAGCCTCAGGGAGATGAGTACGTTCTGTCGTGCATGTGCAAAAGAATGCACTCCCGGCTCAGGGAATCCCACCCCCACCACACCGGGAGTGCCTAGCGCTTCCTGGCGGACGTCACGCTGGGGGGGCCTTAATTGGCCCGCCCACATAAAATGGCGGCGCACCCCACATCAAGGGCGCCGATCGGAGGCGCGCCTGCCCAAGCCCGCTCCTGCACTTCCCCGCCCGATGGGGGGAGAATTCTTCCCCACACCTTGAATATTGTGTGCAGTTTTCATCTCCTTATTTAATGAATGATGTTAACGCATTGGAGTTGGTTCAGAGGAGGTTTACGAGATTTATACCTGTTATGACACAGCAGTTGGTAAAGGCTAGTATTTAAAATCTCAGAGGGAAATTTTAAACAACTGTCATAACCTATATTTTCAAGTGGTATGCTTGAGATACAACTCTAAATTCAGGAATAAGACCACCACCTCTCAGGAGGTTTTTATATAAAACTACATGAAACATTTATTAATTTATACAAGTTAAATATATACACATGGCTACCAATTGCTACTATCATAATCTTTAACAAATTCTCAAACGAATCTCCATTAAGGCAACAGCAACCCATAGACTTACAGCAGACACCAGGCAAAGCATTTTCACCTTACAAATTCAAAATGAGGATCTTTTCACTTCAGTTCCTTTGCAGGCAGTTGGAGGCTTACAGCTGCTTTGATGTTATCTTGCCTCTGCCCTGCACACACAAAACTGTTGTCTGTCATACCCAGCAACCCCCTTTGAATGCAAATTCTCATTGTCTCACCAGCCGCTTTGAACTCTACGTCTCCTAACAATACAGCCCTTTCATAGTACCAATTTTATTAGTAATATAAACATATTGCTTTGTGTCTCCTAGCTAGGTGCAAGACTTCACTCCCCTTCTTGAATGATGTATTCAACAAAATGCAAATGTACTCTACCTTACTATTTACATCTCAAAGCTACGAGTCATCAAAGCACCCGGACTAGCTGGCTTTAATCCAATTAAAACACACACACTCTCACCCACAGGCTAAACCTTCATTTAAAAAAATAAGTTCCAGTAAAATTATATACATTAATAGCTTCATGACATTCCCCATTATCAAAAAGTGAACCATCATAATTCTAAAAGACAGCTTCATTTTTTTAAATAACCAAGCTCACACTATCTCTTGTAATTATTACACTATTACATTATCAGGTACATGTATTAACATAACTATACATATATATACACATAAACAAATTCTTGGTATCATAATACATAGATTAAATGGCTCTAATAATAGCCTCCATCTGGAAAGCCTTGCACTTTTGTCTTGAAATTTATCCAGAATCTTTAAAGGATTATAGTCTGTATGAACAATTGTTTCTGATGAATTGTTTGCAACATAAATTTCAAAACCCTGCAACACTAACACCAAACACAAAATCTCCTGTGTGATTGTTGAATATCTTCTCTGTTGTACATTCAGCTTCCATGAAAAATACCCTATCAGTTTTTCAATTCCTGTGTCATCTTCTTGAAACAATATAGCCCCAATGCCTATATCACTTGCATCAACAGTCAACCTGAATTGCTTAGCATAATTGGGTCCTGCCAAAACTGGTGTTCCAGTTAATACACTTTTCAAACTATCGAATGATTTCTGACACTCCAGTGTCCATTGAAACTTCTTGTTCCTTCTTAATAGTTCAGTCAGTGGAGCATCCACACTGCTAAAATTTGGTACAAATTTTAGATAAAACCCACACATGCCCAGAAATCTCAAAACTTCAGGGAAATCCACGATAGCCTTGACCTTTGCATCTCTCGGAGCCACCTTACCATGTCCAATGGTGTGGCATAGATATGTAACTTGCGCTTTTGCACATTCACTTTTAGCCAAGTTCATTACCAAATTAGCTTCTTGTAATCGAGAAAATAATCCTTCCAGATGTTGTAAATGCTCCTCCAATGAAGGACTGAAAACGATTAGATCATCAATATAAACATCACAATTGCTCAGACCCACAATTACTTTGTTTGTCAGTCTTTGAAATGTCACAGGTGCATTTTTCATACCAAATGGCATGACTTTAAACTGATTTGTCCACTTGGCGTTACAAAAGCTGATATCTCCTTTGCTCTCTCCAACAACGGTACCTGCCAATCTCCATTTAGCAAGTCAATCTTTGTGATAAATTTTGATTGTCCCACTTTCTCAATGCAATCCTCCAACTGCAGTATGGGATATAAATCCGCTTCTGTGACCGCTTTCACTTTTCGATAGTCCACACACAGTCTTTATGTTCCATTCGGTTTCAGTACCAGTACAATAGGTGAACTCCAGTTACTGAAAATAGACTCAATGATATTATTTTGAAGCATGAAATCAATTTCTTTCTGTACTTGTGATAACTTTGCCAGATTTAATCTATAAGGATGTTGCTTAATTGAAGGTGAAATTTCTATACTTACATCATATGTAGCTAAATATGTCTTTCCCAACTTATTTATACAAATAGGTTTGTGTGACTGCAATAGCATTTTCAAATCACTTTGTGACTTGCTTGGAAGGTAACTCAATATTTCATTTAAATTTTCAAGTACCCCCTCATTATCCAATTTGATTAGAGGAAAATCAATTTCAGAGTCCTGCACTTCCACCTCTTTCTCATCATCCACCATCACTAACATCTCTTTTTGTTCCTCTTCCCTGTCAAAATAATTTTTAAGCATATTTACATGACACACCCTCTGCTTCTTTCTTCTATCTGGAGTATTTATTAAATAATTTACTTCACTCAATTTCTTTTCAACCCTGTAAGGCCTACTAAATCTTGCATTTAATGAATCCTCTAGTACTGGTAACAAAACTAGTGCTTTCTCTCCAGAAACAAATCTGCGAGTTTTAGCTTTCTTACCTGCCTTCACTTTCATCACTTGCTGTGAGATCTTTAAATACTCCCTAGACAACTCACATGTTCTGTTCAATCTTTCCCTGAAATATGATATGTAATCCAGGAGAATATTTTCTGAATTTTGACCCACCAATTTCTCATGAATCAATTTCAGTTGTCCCCTTACCTCATGACCATAAACAAAAGGGCTAAAATGAACTTGTGCATTAGGAGCATCTCTAATAGAAAATAACAAAAATGTGAATCCCTGTCACCCAATCCTGTGCATAACCCTGGCAGCATGCTCTCAGCATCGTTTTTAGAGGTGATGCCGTCTTTCCAAAGCTCCTTGTGACTCCGGATGAGAAGCTGTTGACTTAAACTCTTTTATCCCCAAACTGTTTATTACTTCCTTAAACAGCTGTGACATGAAATTTGACCCCTGAACTGATTGTATTTCCTTAGGTAAACTACATGTTATAAAAGAAATTTAATTAACTCCTCCAGAATCTTCTTAGCTATAATATTTCTTAAAGGTATTGCTTCAGGAAACCTGGTGACACATCCATTATTGTCAATAAATACTGATTTCCACTTTTAGTCTTGGGTAGTGGTTCTACACAATCAATCATGACCCTGGTAAAAGGTTCTTCAAATGCTGGTATAGGGATTAAAGGTGCTGGCTTAATCACTGCTTGTGGTTTCCCTGTTATTTGACATATATGACAAGTTCTACAGAATTTGACTACATCTCTCTGCAATCCAGGCCAAAAAAAACCTCTGTACCTTTTCCTGTGTTTTCATAATTCCTAAATGTGCCCCCATTGGAATTTCATGAGCAATCCTCAGAATCTCATTTCTATACCCTAATGGGATAACAACCTGATGCACCTCCCTCCAGCTTTCATTTTCTGAGACATGATTTCTCATCAAAATATCTTCCCAAAGGCAATAGCACACTAGAATACATTTTGCTTCTGTCTCTGAATAAGCTTTCTGAAATAACTGCTCTAATTGCAAATACTTTTCTGCAACTCCACTAACTTCCTTATCAAATACGGTGCCAGTTAATTGGATTTCAACACCTTCTTCCTGCCTTTGAACTGCCTGCCCATCTTGTTTTTCTTCTTCTTCCCTATGAGATTTTGATCTCATTACAACATGGTCAAGAAACAATCCAGGATGTTCCTCCTGTAACACCTCTGTTGCAAACACTTCTACAGGCAGCTCAACTACCATAGGCTTCACCCACATTTGTGACCCAGCTATATCATTACCCAGAGTAAACTGAACTCCTGCAATGGACAATTTTTCCACCACTCTTTAAATTTAACTTCCACAATGGAATAGATTTAGCATCTCCATGAACCCCAATTATGGTCCCTCATGGCAGACTGGTACAGAAGGTAAAGTCGCACGGGATCAGAGGTGAGCTGGCAAGATGGATACAGAATTGGCTTGGTCATAGAAGACAGAGGGTAGCAGTGGAAGGGTGCTTTTCTGAATGGAGAGCTGTGACTAGTGGAGTTCCGCAGGGATCAATGCTGGGACCTTTGCTGTTTGTAGTATATGTAAATGATTTGGAGGAAAATGTAACTGGGCTAATTAGTAAGTTTGCAGATGACACTAATGTTGGAGGAGTTGCAGATAGTAAAGAGGATTGTCAAAGGATACAACGGAATATAGATCGGTTGGAGACTTGGGCGGAGAAATGGCAGATGGAGTTTAATCCAGACAAATGCAAGGTAATGCATTTTGGAAGGTCTAATACAGGCGGGAATTATACAGTAAATGGCAGAACCCTTAAGTGCATCGACGGGCAGAGGGATCTGGGTGTACAGGTCCACAGGTCACTGAAAGTGGCAACGCAGGTGGATAAGGCAGTCAAGAAGGCATATGGCATGCTTGCCTTCATTGGCAGGGGTATTGAGTATAAAAGCTGGGAAATCATGCTGCAGCTGTATAGAACCTTGGTTAGGCCATACTTGGAATATTGTGCGCAATTCTGGTCGCCACATTACCAAAAGGATATGCAGGTGTTGGAGAGGGTGCAGAGGAGGTTTACCAGGATGCTGCCTGGTCTAGAGGTTATTAGCTATGAGGAGAGGTTGGAGAAACACGGGTTGTTCTCACTAGAGCGACGGAGATTGAGGGGTGACTTGATAGAAGTTTACAAAATTATGAGTGGCATGGACCGAATAGATAGTCAGAAGCTTTTTCCCAGGATGGATGAGTCAATTACTAGGGGACATAGATTTAAGGTGAGAGGAGAAAACTGTAGAGGAGATGTGCGGGGCAAGTTTTTTACGCAGAGGGTAGTGAGTGTCTGGAATTTGCTGCCAGAGGAGGTGGTGGAAGCAGGTACGATAGTGATGTTTAAGAGTCAGCTTGACAAATACATGAATAGGATGGGAATAGAGGGAAAAGGACCCCGGAAGTGCAAAATGTTTTAGTTGACGGGCAATATGATCGGCGCAGGCTTGGAGGGCCGAAGGGCCTGTTCCTGTGCTGTACTTTTCTTTGTTCTTTGTTCTTTGTTCTTTATTATTACTTTCTCCTGCAATACTCCCTTTGAACAACAAATTTCACTGTCCCACAACATTAAGGATTGACTAACCCCTGTGTCTCTTACAAATTTGATACCTTTATCTACTCCACCCTGTACACATGGAAAGACTTTCCCTTCACACACAAAATCTTTAAACATTTCTGCAACCTGCTCCTCAGAATTCTCTTGAATAAACTGTGAACACATACTGACTTCACCTATCACTGATTCTCCCTGGGCAGAATTTTCTCCCCGTTGAGAGGAAAGTTCAGGAACTGGCGCGTGCAAGTGCACCTCCAATCAGTGACCATGATTTGGGGAGAACCGCCATTTTATGTGGGTGGGCCAATTAAGGCCCGCCCAGCATGACATCCACCAGGAAGCGCTATGTGCTTCCTGTGCTGGTGGGGGAGGGGTGATTCCCTTAGCCGACAGTGTGCTCCTTTGCACATGCACGCGACAGAACACGCTCATCGCCCTGAAGCTAAGTGCTGCCTCAGGGAGATCGGTGCCAAATTCAAGAATGTTAAAAATAAAAAAATAAAATTTCCCTGACATGTCCCCTGATGTGAGACTGTCACATGAGTTGGGACATGTCCATCACTTTTAATTAAACTTTTGTTAATTTTTTAAAACCTATGTGAAACCCCATCCGGCCCATGGATGAGGTTTCATGCTTTTTCTGAAGCCCGCCAGGGCTCCCTTAAGGTTGGACGGGCAGGTCCTTTAGCTACTTCGATTAGTTTTTAAATGGCCCAATTGGCCATTGACAGGTCGGCGAGTGCACAGCTGATTCGGCAACGCCCCCACTGACCTGAAAATTGAAATGATGCGGGGTGACATCGGGAGTTACACGCGACATCATCCTGTGTCACTTCATGCGTCAGTGAGCAGGTCCCGGCCCCTGCACACCGACCGGGAAATCCCACCCCCTGTTTCACCTGTACACTAACCACTGAATTCTCCTGTGCCTGAACCTCAGAACCCACAGCACTTTCATTTCCAGAGCTTGTCTGTACCCCAATAATTCCTACAGATTTTTCCTACAATTTCCAACACACTGACTGCATTACACTTTATTACAATGAAAACACCTCAATTGTCGAATTTCACTTCTACCTTCAGCATCTTCCTTTTTATTCTGAGAAAAACTTCCTGGGAACTTCCAGCTGCTCCTTCTCTTCCCTGACTACCTGCCTTCCTTTCACCTTCCCACTTTTTATCCTCTTCCAATTTGAAAGGGTGATAAAAAAAGATTTCGCTCTATGGACTAACTCACAATCGTCAGCTACACCTGCTGCTTGTCTTACAGAATCAACCCTCTGTTCCTCCACATGAGTTCTCATTACTGAAGGGATTGAAGCTTTAAATTCTTCCAAAATAACTACTTCCCTAAGAGCTGCATAGGTTGTCTCTATTTTTAACACCTGTATCTACTGGTCAAAATTACTTTGTTTTACTCTTTCAAACTCAGTGTAAGTTTGCCCAGGCTTTTTTCTCATATTCCTAAATTTCTGCCTGTGTGCTTCAAGAACCAACTCATATGCACTCAAAGTCGCCTTTTTCACCACATGCACCAACATTTCTTCTGCTAGCGAAGCATATACCTCATGTGCCCTACCCACTAATTTGGACTGTAATAATAATGTCCAATATTCCTGTGGCCATTTTACCTGTTTAGCTAGCTTCTCAAATGAAATAAATTCTTCAATATCTTTTCCCTCAAACTCTGGAAGAGCTTGTACAAATTTAAACACCGCCCCACTGGGTTCTACTGCAGAAATAAGTCCTTACTCGTTTTTAACTGCCAACATTTTCAGTTGGAATTCTCTCTCTCTCTCTCTCTTCTCCTTCTCTATCATCACAAGTTCTAATTCCCTTTCCTGTTTCCTTTCTCTCTGCTGCCTTTCTACCTGTTCCCTTTTAAACGTCATTTCTCTGTCCTTTGCTTCTAATTCAAGTTTGTTTCAGTTCCTTTGCTTGTTCAAATTCAAACATCTTCATTTGTAACTGAAGTCTCACTACCTCCAGCTGTGACTCACTAGTGTCAGGTTTCACTTCCAGCTGTAGATGCTGTGCTATACTTTTCATTATATCTGATTTCCTGGCACCCTCAGGTAACCCCAATTTTAACTTATCTGCCAACTCAGTTAACGTACTCTTGGTTATTTTTTCCAGAGGTCGTTTACTAGACTGATACCTGTAGTGACACAGGAGTTGCTAAAACCTGTTATTTAAAATTCCCAGAGGGAATGGATGAAACCTCATCCATGGGCCTATAATTTTAAGTGGTATGATTGAGATACAACTCTAAATTCAGGAGCCAGATCACCTGTTCTCGAGAGGTTTTATATCAAAATACAAGAGGCACTTATTAATTTACGCAAGTTAAACATATATACACATGCCTACAAGTTGCTACAATCATAACTTTTAACAAATTCCCAAACTAATCTCCATTAAGGCAACAGCAACCCATAGACTTAACCAAACACCAGGCAAAGTATTTTCACCTTAGGAATTCAAAATGAGGTTCTTTTCACTTTGGTTCCTGTGCAGACAGTTGGAGGTTTACAGCTGCTTTTATATTACATTGCATCTGCCCTGCACACACAAAACTGCTATCGATTATATCCAGCACCTATCTTTGAATGTAAATTCTCATTGTATCATCAGCCCCCTTGAACTCCACCTCTCCTAACAATAAAACCCCTTTCGTAGCACCAATTTTATTAGCAACATAAACACTGCTTGATGTCTCCTAGCTAGGGCACGATTTCACCCCCCTTCTTGAATGCTCTATTCAACAAAACACAAATGTACCCTCTACCTCTCTAACTCTCTTACATCTCAAAACTACTATACATCAAAGCACCCAGACTAGCTGGCTTTAATCCAGTTAACATGTACCCACAGACTAAACCCCTATTTTAAAAAAATAATTCCCAATAACATTGTTTACATTAAAAGCTTCCTGACAAACCAGGAATGAGTGGATTGTCTTACAAGGAAAGGTCGAACAGATTGGGCTTGGTTCCTCTGGTGTTTAGAAGACTGAGGGGTGATTTGATTGAAGTATTTAAAATCCTGAACGGCCTTGACAAGGTGGATGTGGAAAGGATGTTTCCTCTTGTGGGTGAGTCCAGAAATAGGGGCCCTGTTTTAAAATTAGGTGTCGCCCTTTTAGGACAGAGATGAGGAGAATTTTTTTCTCTCAGAGGGTTGTGTGACTTTGGTACTCTCTGTCTCAGAAGGTGGTGGAGGCGGGTCACTGAATATTTTTAAGGCAGAGGTAGATAGATTCTTGTTAGGCAAGGGGATCAGAGGTTATTAGGGGTTAAATGGTAATTTGTAATTCAAAACACATTGGATAGCAGAGCAGGCTCGAGGGGCCGAATGGCCTACTTCTGCTCCTAATTAGTATGTTTGCCTTTCAAGTGATTAATCTATGGAATAGTATAAAATAAAGAGAGAAACTTGAAAGGAGGTGCAGGAACAGAGGGACCTTGGTGTATATATAAATAAGCAATTGAAGATGGCAGGGCATGTTGAAAGAACAGTTAATAAAGCATATGGTATCTGAGGATTTATTAACAGGGGCACTGGGTTCAAGAGTAAGGAGGTCATGTTGAACTTGTACAAGACACTAGTTAGGCCTCATCGGGAGTACTGCATCCAGTTCTGGGCAGCATACTTGAGGAAGGATGTGAAGGCATTGGACAGGGTACATAGGAAATTCACAAGAATTATTCTAGGGATAAAGAACTTTAGCTATTGGGATAGATTGGAGAGGTTGGGACTGTTTTCCTTGGAGAAAAGTAGGCTAAGAGGAGACTTGATAGAGGTATTCCAGATCCTGAGGTGTATGGACAGGGTAAATAGAGAGAAACTGTTCCCACTCAAGAGAGCATCGAGAACTAAAGGGCACAGTTTCAAAATAATTGGTAAAAGGAGTAACTGTGATGTGAGGAAAAATGTTTTCACCTAGAGGGTGGTTGGAGTCTGGAATGAACTTCCTGAAAGGGTGGTGGAGGCAGGTTCGATCGAGATATTCAGAAGGGAATTGGATTGCTACCTGAGAGGAAAGAATGTGAAATGTTATGGGGATAAGGCAGGGAAATGGGATTAAGCAGGATGCTCTTTCAGAGAGCCAGTGCAGAGTCGATGGACCAAATGGCCTCCTTCTGCACTCAAAGATTCTGTGGATCTATGATGATGATTCTGTGAACTGTCTTCTAAGGGAGATGATGAAAACTGTTAGTATTGATTCATTCAAATGGACATGAGAGAGGCTTCTCCCAGAAAATTACACTTTGGACTCCAGTATCTATGTAATTGGAGACATGACATGTGGTAAGTGGAGCAAGTTTGAGAGGAACAGTTGACTTTGAAGCTATGGTTACATATGAACATGTGAATTAGGAGCAGGAGGACTCAGTCCTTTGAGCCTGCTCCACCATTCAATAAGACCATGGTTAATCCCACTTACTCCCTGGTAACTTTTCACCTGAAACATTCCTTTATCAGGAATCTATCTAGCTCTGCCTTGAAGACGTTCAAAGACATTCCTTCCACTGCCTTTTGAGGGAGAGAGTTCCAAAGACTCACTAACCTCTGGGAGAAAAAAATTCTCCTCATCTCTGTCTTAAATGAGTGGCCCCTTGTTTTTAAACAGTGACCCCTAGTTCGAGATTCTCCCACAAGAAGAAACATCCTCTCCACAACCACTCTGTCAAGAGCTCTCATGTTTCAATCAAGTTGCCTCTTACTCTTCTAAACTCCAGTGGATACAAACCCAGCCTGTCCCACCTTTCCACATAAGACAACCCGCCCATTCGTGGTATTAGTCTAGTAAACCTTGTCTGAACTGTTTCCAATGCACTTACAGCCTTCCACAAATAAGAAGACCAATACTGTACACAGTCTCCAGATGTGTTCTCACCAAATCCCTGTATAACTGAAGCATAAGCTCTCTACCTTTATATTCAATTCCCTTTGCAATAAACAAGAATATTCAATTTACTTTCCTAATTACCTGCTGTACCTGCATACTAGCCTTTTGTGATTCATTCACTAGGACACCCAGATCCCTCTGAGCCTCAGAGTTCTGCAGTTTCTCACTATTTAGATTAGATGCTTCTTTTTTACTCTTCCTGCCAAAATAGGCAGTTTCACATTTTCCCACATTATAGTCCTTTTGCCAGATCTTTGTCCACTCACTTAACCTATCTATAACCCCTTGTAGCCTCCTTATGCCCTCTGCACAACTTACTTTCTTACCTATCTTTGTATCACCACCAAATTTAGCAACATACCTTTGGACCAAAAACAGAAACAGCTGGAAAAACAGCAGGTCTAAGACAGAGTTAACTCCTGGAGTCCGTATGACTCTTCTTTAGAGCTCGAAATGTTAACTCTGTTTCTCTCTCCACAGGTGCTGTCAGGCCTGCTGAGTTTTGCAGATTTTTTTGTTTTTATTTCAGATTTCCAGCATCCACAGTATTTTGCTCTTATCATTTAAAATATACCTGGATCTGGATCTGAAGGTGCTGTAATCTCCAAGGCTATGGACCAGGTGCTGGGAAGTGGGATTAAAAATGAGCACCTATTTTATTTGTTCTCTTTTTGGCTGGTGTAGGCACAATGGGTTAAATGGCCTCTTTCTGCATTGTAACTTTTATATGGTTTTAACCTAATGGCACCGCCCCGAATTTGAGGGATTTTTGAAATTTAAAACCAAAGCATCAACCATCTCACTAGTCACTGCTTTTAAGACCCTAGCATGAAGTCCATCAGGACCCAAGCATTTGCCAGCCCACAGTTCCAACAATTTGCTCAGTGCCACTTCCCAGTGACTGTAATTTTCATGAGTTCCTCCTTCCCTTCCATTTCCTGATTTACAATTATTCCCGGGACACTTCTTGGATCCTCTATAGTGAAGACTGATGCAAAATACCTGTTTAATCCACCTGCCATCTCCTTATTTTCCATTATTAATTCCCCAGACTCACTTGCTAAGGGCCAATGTTTACTTTGTTGACACTTTTCTTACTTAAACTTCTATAGAAAATCTTACTATCTGTCTTTATATATCTAGCTAGCTTTCTCTTGCACTCTAATTTTTCCCTCCTCATTAATATTTTGGTCATTCTTTGTTGTTCTTTATATTACATACAAGCTTCCATTATCGCTTCCTTTAAACTCAGTCCTATCATGCAGTTACAACTAAAAGGCCTGCACACCACTCCCACAAGTGACTTCTTGCCTTTACCATTTCTCATCTCGATACACACTGTTTCTACATTTGGTTTCCTGAACTTAGATCACCCCTCTCTACAGCGCTAATACCATAATTAATTAGCAGAGCCACCCCTCCAACTCTTCCTAGCTTCTTGTCCTTCCTAAAACTCATGTACCCTTCAATATTCAGGTCCCAATCTATGCCATCCTACAGCCATGTCTCTGTAATGGCGAACACATTGTACTTATTTATTTCTATTTACGCTATCATTTCATCTGTTTTGTTTCAAATGCTACATACATTCAGATATAGAGCCTTTAGTTTTGTCCAATCTTCTGAGATGCCTCCCATCTTTGCACAATTATATGCTTTCTCTTTAGTTTGATACTGCATGAATTAACCATGGATGGTGGATCCTCCCCTTGGAATTTTTCTTTTTCATTGGAATGTATCTATGCTGTGTATTCTGAAATATCCCTTTAAATCTCTGCACTGCGTCTCTATTGACCTATTTCTTAACTTCATTCCCCTGTTCACTTTAGCTAGCTCCGCTTTAATTCCAAAATAATTGCCCTTATTTAAGTTTATAATCCTAGGCTTGGGCCCACTCTTCTCTCCCTCAAACTGAATGTAAAATTCTATGATATCATGATCGCTGACACCTTGGGGTGCCTTCACAATAATGTTATCAATTAATCCTATCTTGTTGCACAATACCAGGTCTCATTTGGCCAGCTCTCTGGTTGTCTCTAGAATGTGCTGTTCCAAGAAACTATCCTGAAAATATTCTGTGAACTCCTCATCGAGGCTATCTATGCCCATCTGATTTTTCCAGTCTATATGTACTTTAAAATCTCCCATCAAACACCCTAATCAGCCAACTCCCAGCCCTCTGTTCAAAGTTGCACTCCACGCTAAATCACACTAAAATATATCCTGCTGAAATATAGAAACATAGAAACTAGGAGCAGGAGGAGGCCATTCAGCCCTTCGAGCCTGCTCCACCATTCATTATGATCATGGTTGATCATCCAACTCAATAGCCTGCTCCCACTTTCTTCCCATATCCTTTGATCCCTTTCACCCCAAGAGCTATATCTAACTCCTTCTTGAAAACATACAATGTTTTGGTCTCAACTACTTTCTGTGGTAACAAATTCCACAGACTCACCACTCTCTGGGTGAAGAAATTTCTCCTCATCTCAGTCCTAAATGGTCTACCCCGTATCCTCAGACTGTGACCCCTGGTTCTGGACTCCCCCACCATCAGGAAAATCCTTCCTGCAATCTACCCGGTCTAGTTCTGTTAGAATTTTAGAGGTTTGTATGAGATCCCCCCTCGTTCTTCTGAACTCCATTGAATATAATCCTAATCGACTCAATCTCTCCTCATATGTCAGTCCTGCCATCCCAGGAATCTGTCTGGTAAACCTTTGCTGCACTCCCTCTATAGCAAGTACATCCTTCCTCAGATAAGGAGACCAAAACTGCACACAATACTCCAGGTGTTGTTTTACCAAGGCCCTGTATAACTGCAGCAAGACATCCCTGTTCCTGTACTTGAATCCTCTGGCTTTGAAGGCCAACATACCATTTGCCTTCTTTACCATCTGCTGCACCTGCATGCTTACCTTCAGCAACTGGTGCACAAGGACACCCAGGTCTCGTTGCACATTCCCCTCTCTCAATTTATAGCCATTCAGATAATAATCTGCCTTCCTGTTTTTGCTACCAAAGTGGATAACCTCACATTTAGCTACATTATACTGCATCTGCCATGCATTTGCCCACTCACTCAGCTTGTCCAAATCACCCTGAAGCATCTCTGCATCTTCCTCACAGCTCACCCTCCCACCCAGCTTTGTGTCATCTGCAAATTTGGAGATTTTTCATTTAGTTCCCTCATCTAAATCATTAATATATATTGAGAATAGCTGGGGTCCCAGCATCGATCCCTGCGGTATCCCACTAGTTACTGTCTGCCATTCGGAAAAAGACCCGTTTATTCCTACTCTTTGTTTCCTGTCTGCCAACCAGTTTTCTATCCATCTCAATACACTACCTCCAATCCCATGCGCTTTAATTTAACACGTTAATCTCTTATTTGGGACTTTGTCGAAAGCCTTCTGAAAGTCCAAATAAACCACATCCACTGGCTCCTCCTCATCAACTCTACTAGTTACATCCTCGAAAAATTCCAGTAGATTTGTCAAGCATGATTTCCCTTTCATAAATCCACACTGACTCTGTCCGATTCTACCACTGTTTTCCACGAGATCAGCTCTTAAATCTTTTACAATGGACTCTAGAATTTTCCCCACTACCGAAGTCAGGCTGACTGGTCTATAATTCCCTGTTTTCTCCCTATCTCCCCTTTTAAATACCGGGGTTACATTAGCTACCCCCCAATCTGTAGGAACTGTTCCAGAGTCTATAGAATCTTGGAAGAAGACCACTAATGCATCACTATTTCTAGGGCCACTTCCTTAAGTACTCTGGGATGTAGATTATCAGGCCCTGGGGATTTATCGGCCTTCAATCCCATCAATTTCCCCAACACCATTTCCCTACTAATACTGATTTCTTTCAGTTCCTCCCTCTCACTAAACCCTGTGTTCCCCAACATTTCTAGTATGTTATTAGTGTCTTCCTTTGTGAAGACAGAACCAAAGTATGTATTTAGTTGGTCAGACATTTCTTTGTTCCCCATTATAAATTCCTCTGTTTCTGACTGTAAGGGACCTACATTTGTCTTCACCAATCTTTTTCTCTTCACATGCCGATAGAAACTTTTACAGTCAGTTTTTATGTTCCCTGCAAGCTTACTCTAGTACTCTATTCTCCCCTTCTTAATCAATCCCTTGGTCCTCCTTTGCTGAATTCTAAACTGCTCCCAATCCTCAGGTCTGTTGTTTTTTCTGGCCAATTTGTATGCCTCTTCATTGGATCTAGTACTATCTCTAATTTCCCTTATAAGCCTTTGTTTGGCCACCTTTCCTGTTTTACTTTTGTGCCAGACAGGAATAAATAATTATTGCAATTCACCCATGTGCTCTTTGAATGTTTGCCATTGCCTATCCACCATCATCCCTTTAAGTAACTTTTCCCAATCCATCATAGCCAACTCGCACCTCATACCATTGTAGTTTCCTTTATTAAGATTCAGGACCCAAGTCTCAGAATCAACTATGTCACTCTCCATCTTGATGAAGAATTCTATCATATTATGGTCACTCATCCCCAAGGGGCCTTGCGCAACTAGATTGCCAATTATTCCTTTTTCATTACACAATACCCAGTCTAGGAAGGCCTGTTCTCTCGTTGCTTCCTCAATGTATTGGTTCAGAAAACCATCCTATATACACTCCAGGAATTCCTCCTCTATGGTATTGTTACTAATTTGATTTACTCAATCTATATGCAGATTAAAGTCACCCATAATTACAGATGTTCCTTTATTGCATGCATCTCTAATTTCCTGTTTAATGCCATTCCCAACATCACCACTACAGTTTGGGGGTCTATATACAACATCCACTAATGTTTTTTCTCCTTTAGTGTTTCTCAGTTCTACCCACACAGATTCCACATCGTCGGAGCCAATATTTTTCCTTACTATTGCGTTAATTTCCTCTTTAACCAGCAATGCAACTCCACCGCCTTTTCCTTTCTGTCTGTCCTTCCTAAATACTGAATACCCCTGGATGTTCAGTTCCCATCCCTGGTTACCCTGCAGCCATGTCTCCGTAATCCCGACTATATCATACCTATTTACATCTATTTGCGCGGTTAATTCATCCACTTTATTGCGA
Source organism: Carcharodon carcharias (assembly GCF_017639515.1). Lineage (NCBI taxonomy): Eukaryota > Metazoa > Chordata > Chondrichthyes > Lamniformes > Lamnidae > Carcharodon > Carcharodon carcharias. The sequence continues at coordinate 122,247,042 of NC_054482.1, forward strand.
ATGCTCCTTGTGTTAAGGCACAAAGCCTTAAGGCTTGTCTCTTTAACATTACTTGTCCCATTCCCACTATTTTTCACTGAGACCCTGTTTGATTCTTGCCCTTGATTTCTCTGCCTATCACTTTTCTTACTCCCCTTTCTGTCTTCTGTCCTTGTCTTTGATTCCCCTTCCTCTAACTCCTTGCATAGGTTCCCATCCCCCTGCCATTTTAGTTTAAACCCTCCCCAACCACTCTAGCAAATATTCCCCCTAGGACATCAGTCCCGGTCCTGCCCAGGTGTAACCCGTCCAGTTTGTACTGGTCCCACCTCCCCCAGAACCAGTCCCAATGTCCCAGGAATCTGAAACCCTCCCCTCACACCATCTCTTCAGCCACATATTCATCCGATATATCCTGTTATTTCTACTCTGACTGGCATGTGGCACTGGTAGTAATCCTGAGATCACTACCTTTGAGATCCTTCTTTTCAACTTACTTCCTAACTCCCTATATTCTGCTTTTAGGACCTCATCCCTTTTTTTACCTATGTTGTTTGTACCAATGTGTACCACGACAACTGGCTGTTCACCCTCCCCCTTCAGAATGTACTCCAGCCGTTCTGAGACATCCTTGACCCTAGCACCAGGGAGGCAACATACCATCCTGGAGTCTCGTTTGCGGCCACAGAAACACCTATCTATTCCCCTTGCAGTTGAATCCCCTATAACTATTGCATTCCCACACTTTTTACTCCTCCCCTGTGCAGCAGAGCCAACCGCGGTGCAATGAATTTGGCTGTTGCTGCTTTCTCCTGAGAGGCCATTCCTCCCAACAGTATCCAAAGCGGTATATCTGTTTTACAGGGGAATAGTCACAGGAGATTCCTGCACTGCCTGCCTAGTCCTCTTGCTCTGCCTGGTGGTCACCCATTCCCTTTCTGCTGTGGACTCTTAGCCTGCAGTGTGACCACCTCTCTATACGTGCTTTCCGTGATACTCTCCACCTCGCGGGTGCTCCACAGTGTCCCCAGCCGCTGCTCCAGCTCCAAAACCCAGGCTTCCAGGAGCTGCAGCTGGAGACACTTCCCACACATGCTGGCCCCGGGCACTGGAAACGTGCAGGAGGAGCACACCACGGCTTGGAGCTCTCCTGCCATAATTTACCCCATTAAATTAAATTAAACCTTTTGGAAGATACTTAATATCCTTAAGTATCCTTAATATACTTTATAGATTAAACAGTTACAAAAAACTGCTTTAAGGTGCTTTCCTTAATTAGCCAACTTCAATTTCTCTTGCAGTGGAGTCCTGAAAACATTGTTTAAATCTTAGAAGTTCCAAAATTAGACAGTAAATTTCACTTAAATGCTAAATACAAATAAAAGATTTGATTTTTACATACAGATCAACACTCTCTTACTCGCCTAAATTGCCAGCAATCAAAGTTCCCAAAGCTGTCCACCACTGGGCCTTTTCCTCACCTCATGTCTGGCTCTGGTGTAAGCACATTGATAAAGATTGATCATTGTGATTAGTCAATTACTGCATTATTATCGTGGCTACCAAGATGGGAGATGGTGAACGAGATGGACTCTGGGGTCTTTTGTCCACAGAAACATAGAAACTAGGAGCAGGAGTAGGCCATTCGGCCCTTCGAGCCTGCTCCGCCATTCATTATGATCTTGGCTGATCCTCCAACTCAATAGCCTGCTCCCACTTTCTTCCATACCCTTTAATCCCTTTCACCCCAAGAGCTATATCTAACTCCTTCTTGAAAACATACAATGTTTTGGCCTCAACTATTTTGTGTGGTAACGAATTCCACAGGCTCACCACTCTCTGGGTGAAGAGATTTCTCCTCATCTCAGTCCTAAATGGTCTACCCCATACCCTCAGACTGTGACCCCTGGTTCTGGACTCCCCCACCATCGGGAAAATCCTTCTTGCATCTACCCTGTGTAGTCCTGTTAGAATTCTATAGGTTCCTATGCGATCCCCCTCATTCTTCTGAACTCCAGCGAATATAATCCTAATCGACACAATCTCTCCTCATATGTCAGTCCCGCCATCCCAGGAATCAGTCGGGTAAACTTTTGCTGCACTCCCTCTATAGCAAGTACATCCTTCCTCAGATAAGGAGACCAAAACTGCACACAATAGTCCAGTGATTCCATTGTTCCTGTGCTGCTGCCCAGTTTACGAGGATGGCATTTATCTGGTTCCACAACTCAGGTATCGCTTCTTTTCCTGACCTATACCTTCCTAAGCAGAATCACTCACTGTTCTTTCCTGAGCCTTTCCTTGGGGAGTTCTCCTGGTAATTAATACAGATACACTGATTGCTGGGAAACTAAAGCCCTTTGATCACCCACTAAATGTGATCTTTTCTTAATTTATTTGTGGATCTGGAGAGTTTCTTGAACAGCTGGAATCTGGAACAAAATGCCTTCATTACTGCATTTAGCAAAATAACCTTCAACAACACAATTATTTCTGACAACAATAAACAGTGAAATTGCTGGGAACCTGCGAGCTTTGAATATTTTATCAATAGTTGCATTCTTGAAATATTCAATCCCTGTCATCCTTCAGAATCTTCCATTTTATTACCAGTGTAAATTACCCACCATATTATAGATCTGTGACTTCAGTTAATAGGCACTGATTGGAGAAGCTAGGATTGTTCTCCTGAGAATGGGGAAGGCAAAGGTTTCATGAAGCTATTAATGTATATAATGTGATTGGCAATTATTTTAAAATGGACTTGTAATAGGGTCTGTGCCTGTGGGTGTGTGTGTTTCAATTGGATTAGAGCCAGCTGGTCTGGGTGCTTTGGTGTATAAGTAGTTTTGAGATGTAAACAGTAAGGTAAAGGGGACATTTGCATTGTTGAATAAACCATTCAAAAACTGGGGGTGAAATATTGACCTAGCTGGGAGACACCAAGCAATGTGTTTATATTACTAATAAAATTGGTGCTATGAAAGGGGTTTTATTGTGAGAAGAGGTGGAGTTCAAAGGGCCTGGTGATACAATGGGAATTTGCATTCAAAGGGCAGGCTGGGTATGTATAGAAGAGTTTTGTGTGTAGAAGTTAGAGGCGTGTAATATCTAAGCACCTGTAAACCTATAACTGTCTGCAAAGGAAACAAATTGCAAGGCACCTCATTTTGAATTTGTAAGGTTAAATGTGCTTTGCCTGGTGTCTGTTTAAAGTCTATGGGTTATTGTTGCCTTGGTGAAGATTTTAGCAGTGATTAATTTGGGGATTTGTTTAATAGTTATTATGGTAATAATTTGTAAATGTGTATGTGTTTAATACCTTGTAAAATTAATAAATGTTTAATTTAATTTATATTTAGAAATCCTCTGGAGGCTTGGTGTTTCATTTCTGAATTCAGAGTTACATCTCAAACATACCAATTGAAAATATAGTTTATGACAGTTGTTCCCCCCGGGATTTTAATTATCTCGGCCTTTACCAACTATTGTGTCATAACAATTAGGGTTTCTTGGCAGGATAATATTTGTAATTCCTTGATTGGTTTGGAATTGGTCAATCTTAAGGTTATGAGTATGAGAAGCATTTTGAATTCAGGAGTTGGTGGGGTTTTTTTAGAAGTGGCGAGACAGCAAGATGACTTTGGCAATTGCTAAGACTTGTCTGGGAGTAGACAATATAACTCTGACTAGGCTGTAACAAATAACCAAGAGTAAGTTAACAGAGTTGGCACATAACTTAAAATTGGGGTTACCTGTGGGCACTAGGAAATCAGATATAGTTAAAAGTATAGCACAGCACCTACAGTTGGAAGTGAAACCTGACACTAGCAAGTCACAGCTGGAGGTAGTGAGACTCCAGTTTGAACTGTACAATTTTAACAAGCAAAGGAACTGAAAAAACATGAATTAGAGGCAAAGGAAGGAGAAATGGCATTTAAAAGGGAGCAAGCAGAGAGGCAGGGAAAGAAAGGAAGCTGGAACTGGAATTTCAAGAAAGAGAGAAAGCGAGGAAGAGAGAATACCTAATTAAAAGGCTGGAAGTTAAAAAAGAGATCTTGGATTCTGAGGAGAGCTCTGATGATGAAAAAACCTTTAATGTAAAACCCAGTGGGGAGATGTTTAGATTTGTACAAGCTCTTCCAATTTATTTCATTTGAGAAGATAGCTAAATAGATGAAATGGCTACAGGAGTACTGGCTGTTCTTATTGCAGTTTAAGTTGCTGGGTAGAGCGCATGAAGTATATGCTTCACTATCTAAAGAGGTATCAGTGAATTATGATGTGGTGAAAAAGGCTATTTTGAGTGCATATGAGTTGGTTCCTGAAGCACACAGGCAGAAATTTAGGAATATGAGAGAACAGCCTGGGCAAACTTATATTGTGTTTGAGAGAGAAAAACAAAATAATTTTGACTGGTAGATACGGGCGTTAAAAATAGAGACAACCTATGCAGCTCTTAGAGAAGTGATTCTTTTGGAAGAATTTAAAGGTTCAATCCTTTCAGTAGTGAGAACTCATGTGGAGGAACAGAGGGTTGATTCTGTAAGACAAACAGCAGAGATAGCTGATGGTTATGAGTTAGTTCATAGGACTAAACCTTTTTCCCATCACCCTTTCAAATTGGAAAAGGATAAAAAGTGGGAAGGTGAAAGGAAGGCAGGTAGTCAGGGAAGAGGAGGAGCAGCTGGAAGTTCCCAGGAAGTTTTTTCTCAGAATAAAAAGGAAGGTGCTGAAGGTAGAAGTGACATTGGAAAATTGAGGTGTTTTCAATGTAATAAAGTGGGGCACACAAAGTCGGTGAGTTGGAAATTGCAGGAAAAATCTGTTGGAATTGTTGGGATACAGAAAAGCTCTGGAAGTAAAAGTGCTGTGGGTTCTGAGGTTCAGGCACAGGAGAAACCAGTGGTTTGTGTACAGGTGAAACAGGGAGAATCAGTGATAGGTAAAGAAATGGGAATGTGTTCACAGTTTACCCAAGAGAATTCTGAGGAGCAGGGTGCAGAAATGTTTCAAGACTTTGTATGTGAAGGGAAAGTCTTTCCCTGTGTACAGGGTGGAGTAGGTAAAGGTGTTAAACTTTAAGGGGAGAATTTTCGGCTTGGCAAGCAGGGGTGGAAAATGATGTGGGGTGAAGTCAGGCGACATCACCGCGAGTCATTTAGATTTTCAGTTCGGCAGGTACACAGCCGAGTCGTCTGCATGCCCGCCAAACTGTCAAAGGCCTGTTAAGGTCATTAATGAAGTAATTAAGGTCATTGAGAAAGCTGCCCGTCCAATCTTAAGGTTGGCAGCAGGCCAAGAGCCCAGGCGGCCTTCGCATTTTTCATGGAACCTCATCCACGGGCGGGAAGAGGTTTCATGAAGGGTTTATAAATTAAATACATTTCTTAATTAAAGTTCATTGACATGTCCCAACTCATGTGGCACAGTCACATGAGGGAACATGTCTTAATTTTTGTTTCTTTATTAAAATTCTTAAAACTTAAAGCTTATCTCCCTGAGGCACCTCTGTCATGCATGCCACTCTTTCCTGACTCAGGGAACCCTACCCCACCCCGCCCGCACAGGGAGCGCTCAGCGCTTCTGGGAACACGCCTTAATTAGCCCGCCCACATAAAATGGCAGCCTGGACCCAATCGGGGGCACCAGTCTGGTCCCCTCCCACCTTTGCCCACACCCATGCCCACTCCTGCAAAACCCCCCCAAATGGAGGGAACCTTGTCTTCTAAGAGACACAGGGGCTAGTCAACCTTTATTTTTCTGGGATAGTGACATTTGTAGTTCAGATGTAGTATTGCAGGAGCAGGTAATAATAAGCGGGGTTCATGGAGATGCAAAACCTAGTCCATTACTGAAGGTAAATTTAAAGATAAATGGAAGTCAAGTGAAGCTCTAGTTGGGGCGGTGGAAAAATGGTCCATTGTAGGAGTTCAATTTATTCTGGGTAATGATATAGCTGGATCCCAAATGTGGGTGAAGCCTATGGTAGTTGAGCAGCCAATAGAAGTATATTCAACAGAGATGTTACAGAAGGAGTATCCTGGATTGTTTCCTGATTGTGTTATGATAAGGTCAAACACACATCAGAAAGAACAAGATAATCAAGGAGGGCAGGCAGTTCAAAGGCAAGAAGGAGGTGTCAAAATCCAATTAGCTGCCACTATTTGATAACATTGTTCAAGAGGAAAGGCTACAAGGAAATTCAGCTGAAATGTTTAACTCAAGGAGGTTAGTGGAGTTACAGAAAAATGATTTGCAATTAAAGCAGTTATATCAGAAAGCTGATTCAGAAACAGAAGCAAAATGCATTACAGTATGCATTACCTTAAGGGAGATATTTTAACAGGAAAGTGGAGGCTGGATCATGTCTCAGTAAATGAAAGCTGGAGGGAGGTATATCAGATTGTTATCCCGTTCGGGTATGAGAATGAGATTCCGGGAATGAAATTTAGGAATTAGAAAAGACACAGGCAAAAGTACAGAAACATTTTTATTGGCCAGAATTGCATAGGGATGTAGTCAAATTTTGTAGAACATGTCACACATATCAGGTAGTAGGGAAACCACAAGCAATGATTAAACTGGCACCTTTATTCCCAATACTAACATTTGAAGAACCTTTCACTAGGGTCATGATTGATTGTGTAGGACAGCTCCCTAAGACTAAAAGTGGAAATCAATATTTGCTGACAATAATGAATGTGTCTACCAGGTTTCCTGAAGCGATACCCTTAAGAAATATTACAGTCAAGAAGATTATGGAGGAGTTAACTAAATTTGTTACAAGAGGTGGTTTAATAAAGAAATACAATCAGATCAGAGATCAAATTGCATGTCACAGCTGTTTATGAAGTAATGAACAGTTTGGGGATAAAACAGTTGAAGTCAACAGCTGATCATCCGGAGTCACCAGGAGCTTTGGAAAGACGGCATCAAACTTTAAAAACTATGATGAGAGCGTACTGTCAGGATTATCCACAGGATTCACTTCGGAGAATTCTATTCTTGTTATTTACTATTAGAGACAAACCGAGTGTATCAACTGGTTTTAGTCCTTTTGAACTAGTTTATGACTTGCTAAAAGAATATTAGCAGGTGCCATTATCGGTGAGAGCAAAGGAGATATCAGCTTTTGTAACGCCAAGTGGGCTATATCAGTTTAAAGTCATGCCATTTGGTATGAAGAATGCACCTGTGACATTTCAAAGACTGACCATCAAAGTAATTGTGGGTCTGAGCAATTGTGCTGTTTATATTGATGATCTAATCGTTTTCAATCAGATGTGGGAGGAGCATTTACAGCATCTGGAAGAATTATTTACTCAACTACAAGAAGCTAACTTGGTGATGAACTTGGCTAAAAATGAATTTGCAAAAGCGCAATTACGAATCTAGGCCACACCATTGGACATGGTAAGGTGGCTCCGAGAGATGTGCAAGTCAAGACTATCGTGGATTTCCCAGTGTCTACAACAAAATGAGAAGTTTTGAGATTTCTGGGCATGAGTGGGTTTTACCGGAAACTTGTACTAAATTTTAGCCGAGTGGATGGTCCACTGACTGAACTATTAAAAATGAACAAGAAGTTTCAATGGACCCTGGAGTGTCAGAAATCATTCGATAATTTGAAAAGTGTATTAACTATGACACCAATGTTGGCAGGACCCAATTATGCCAAGCAATTTGAGTTGGCCGTTGACACGAGTGATATAGACATTGGGGCTGTATCGTTACAAGGTGACACTGGAATTGAAAAACCAATAGGGTATTTTTCACAGAAGCTGAATGTACATCAGAGAAGATATTCAACAATCGAAAAAGAGAGTTTGGGTTTGGTGTTAGCATTGCAGCATTTTGAAATTTATATTTCAAACAATTAATTTGAAATAATTGTTTATACAGACGATAATCCTTTAAAGATTCTGGACAAATTCTGAGACAAAACTGCAAGACTTTTCAGGTGGAGTTTATTATTACAACCATTTAATCTACAGATTATACATCTTACTGGAAGAGAGATTCTGTTCTCAGACGCGTTATCAAGAATTTGAAGCTTGAAGGAAAATTGGACATTTCAAAAAACCTGGACACTGAACTGGAGTAATCTCTGTTGATACCAAGGACTTGTGCATAGATATTGTTATGTTAATACATGCATCTGATAATGTAATCGTGTAATGAGCATAGGAGATAGTGTGAGATGGGTTATTAAAAATGGAGCAATATTTTAGAGTTATGACGGTGCATTTTTCGATATGGAGGGGGATATCATGAATCTATTAAAGTATATAATGTTATTGGAAAGTGGACTTGTAGTAATGTTTGTGTCTGTGGGTGTATGTGCTAATTGGATTAGAGCCAGCAGGTCTGGGTGCTTTGATGTATAGTAGTTTTGAGGTGTAAAAGGATAAGGTAATCTTGTTCAGAAATCTTGCACCTAGCTATGAGACACCAAGCAATACAGAAACATAAAAACTAGGAGCAGGAAGAGGCCATTCGGCCCTTCAAGCCTGCTCTGGCATTAAATATGATCATTGCTGATCCTCTATCTCAACACCATATTCCTACTTTCTCTCCATATCCCTTGAACCCCCTATTATCCAAAGATTTATCAATTTCTTTCTTGAATATACTCAGTGACCCGGCCTCCACAGTCTCTGTGGTAGAGAATTCTATAGGTTCACCACCCTCTGAGTGAAGAAATCTTTTCTCATTTCAGTCCTAAATGGCCTGCCCCATATCCTGAGACAGTGGCTCCTGCTTCTAGACTCCCCAACTAGGGCAAACATCCTCCCTGCACCCAGTCTGTCTAGCCCTGTTAGAATTTTATACATTTCAATCAGATCCCCTCTCATTCTTCTAAACTTTAGTGACTACAGGCCCAGTCGAACCAATCTCTCCTCATACGACAGTCCTGCCATCCCTGGTATCAGCCTAGTGAACCTTCGCTGCACTCCCTCTATGGCAAGTATACCCTTTCTTAGGTAGGGAGACCAAAACTGCACACAATACTGCAGGTGTGGTCTCACCACGGCCCTGTGTAACTGCAGTAAGACATCCCTACTTCTGAACTCAAATCCTCTTGCAATGAAGGCCAACATACCATTTGCCTTCCTAATTGTTTGCTGCACCTGCCTATTACTTTCATTGACTGGTGAACAAGGACACCCAGATCCCATTGTACATCCACGTTTCCCAATATAACACCATTTAAATAATACTCTGCCTTTCTGTTTTTCACACTGAAGTGTATAACTTCACATTTATCCACATTATACTGCATCTGCCATGTGTTTGCCCCCACGCACAACTTGTCTAAATCGCCCTGAAGCCTCCTTGCATCCTCCTCACAACTCACAACCCCACCCAGTTTTGTGTCATCAGCAAACTTGGAAATATTACATTTGGTTCCCTCATCCAAGTCATTTATATATATTGTGAATAGCTGGGGTCCAAGTACTGATCCCTGTGGTACCCCACTAGTCACTACCTGCCATCCGGAAAAAGACCCATTTATTCCCACTTTCTGTTTCTGGTCTGGCAACCAATTCTCAATCCATGCCAGTATATTACCCCCTGATCCCATATGCTTTAATTTTTCCCATTAGCCTCTTATGTGTGGCCTTTTCAAAAGCCTCCTTGAAATCCAAATACACCACATCCACTGGCTCTCCCTTATCTATTCTGCTAGTTACATCCTCAAAAAACTCCAGTAGATTAGTTAAGCATGATTTCCCTTTCATAAACCCATGCTGACTTTGTCTAATCCCGTTAATGCTTTCCAAATGTTCTTTTACCATGTCTTTTATAATAGACTCTAGCATTTTCTCCACTACCAATATTAGGTTAACTGGTCTGTAATTCTCTGCTTTTCTCTCTACCTCCATTTTTAAACAGTGGGGTTACATTTGCCACCCTCCAATCTGTAGGAACTGCTCCAGAGTCTATAGAATTTTGGAAGATGATCACCAATGCATCCAATATTTCCAGGGCCATTTCCTTTAGTGCTCTGGGATGTAGATTATCAGACCCTGGGAATTGTTTAGCCTTTAACCCCATTAATTTCTCTAGCACAATTTTTTTACGAATACTGATTTTCTTCAATTCCTCCCTCTCACTAGAAACTTGGTTCCCTAACATTTCTGAGAATTTTTTTGTGTCCTCTTTTCTGAAGACGGAACCAAAATGTATGTTCAATTCTTTTGCCATTTCTTTGTTCTTCATTATAATTTCCCCTGTTTCTGACTGTAAGGGTCCTCCATTTGTCTTTGCTAATCTTTTTCCCTTCACATATTTATAGAAACATTTACAATCAGTTTTTATGTTCCCTGCAAGTTTGCTCTCATATTCCATTTTCCCCTTTTTGATCAATCTTTTTGTCCACTTTTGCTGAATCCTAAACTATTCCCAATCCTCAGGCTTGCTGCTGGAAATTTTATATGTCTCTTGTTTGGATCTAATATCATCCCTAAGTTATTTTGTAAGCCATGGTTGAGCCACCTTTCCTGATTTATTTTTGCACCAGACAGGAATTAATGATTGTTATAATTCATGCATACGTTCCTTAAATATTAGCCATTGCCTATCCACCATCAATCCCTTTAGTAAGATTCTCCAATTCATCATTGCCAACTTATGCCTCATACCCTTGCAGTTCCCTTAATTTAGATGCAGGGCCCTAGTTTCGGATTCATCTTCTTCACTCTCCATCTTAATGAACAATGCTATAATTTTATGGTCACTCTTCCCCAAGGGGAAGATTGTTAATTGCTCCTTTCTCATTGCACAATACCCAGTCTAGGATAGCCTGTTCTCTGGTTGGTTCCTCAACGTATTGATCTAAAAATACATCATGTACATACTCCAGGAAATCCTCCTTCACAGTATTTTTGCTAGTTTGGTTTGCCCAATCAATATATAGATCAAAGTTTGGTTAATGCTTTCCCTTACATCTCTATTATTGTTTGAGAGACTATAGGCAACCAACACCAGCATTTTCTGCCACTTGGTGTTTCTTATGTCCACCCAAACAGATTCCACATCATGATTTTCTGTATTGCTTATAAATAATCTTGTTTATATTACTAATAAAATTGGTACCATGAAAGGGGTTTTATTGTTAGAAGCGGTGGTGACACAATGAGAATTTGCATTCAAAGGGAAGGCTAGGCATATGCAGAAGAGTTTTGTGTGTGGAAGCGAGAGGTGTGTGATATCTAAGCGCCTGTAAGCCTACAACTGCCTGCAAAGCAAACACATTGAAGGGAACCTCATGTTGAATTTGTAATATAGAATGTGCTTTGCCTGATGTCTGTTTAAAGTCTGTGGGTTATTGTTGCCTTGGTGAAGATTTTAGGAATGATTAATTTGGGGATTTGCTTAATAGTTATTATGGTGGTAATTTGTAGATGCGTATGTGTTTAATACCTTATAAAAATAATAAATGTTTAATTTAATTTGTATAAAAAACCTCTGGAGGCTTTGTGGTTTCACTTCTGAATTCAGAGCTGCATCTCAAACATCCCAATTGAAAATATAGGTTATGACAGTTGTTTAAAATTTCCCTCTGGGATTTGAAATAACTTAGTCTTTACCAACAGATGCGTCATAACAAAGGGGAAATTTAATGGAGGTGTTCAAAATCATGAAGGAGTTTGATAGATTAAATAAGGAGAAGTTGTTCCCAATGGCCAGAGGTTTGGAACAGAGGGACACAGATTGAAGAGAATTGGTAATAGAACCAGAGGGGGAGATGAGGAGAATTTCTTTTACACAGTGAGTTGTTGTGATCTGGAACGTGCTGCCTGAAAGGGCAGTGGAAGCACATTCAATAATAACTTTCAAAAGGGAATTGGATAATTGCTTGACTGGAAATATTTGCAAGTTTATGGGGGAAGAGAGGAGCAGTGCAATTAATTGGAACTAGCCCAATCATGATGGGCTGAATAAGCTCCTTCAGTGCTGTATCATTCTGAGTGGATGGGCTGATCTGTGAAATTGAGTTAGTTACAAATCAAAGCCTCTGAATTTTGCACCAGACTAAATCATGGAATATTGTGGGGAATTACTAAAATCAGGTGGGAACTAGAGGATCTGAATGATTTTTGCTGAAATGAATAACTTGATACTAAATGAATTCATAGTTTGATTAATTAGTTCAGTTAGAGTAATAATTCCTTAAAATATTGGATGGAGGATTGACGATTGAAGATGCTAAAGACAAATATTGTCTCTATCATTTGTAACAACACGATCTTCCAAAAGTGGAGGCATGGACTTATAACAGAGCAATATTAATGGGCTGAATGATCTCCTGAATCAGGATTGTTTTTCTAGAATGATTTCATCATTTCTGGCAAAGAAATTATTACTTATAAAAAAAAAAGCTTGAAAATTTCATGTTAAGAGTAACTGAGTCCTGACAATTGAAGAATATCAGAGTTCACTAAAAGGTCAGCATGCAAAGTACCAACACCAGCCTATCACCAACAGCAACAGGAGGAGGCTATACAGGCCCTCGAGTCTTTTCTCCTACAAGAACCATAAAACCCTCAGTTTAACACCACAGCTGAAAAAAAGCACACATGAGAGTGCAGCTCTCCCTCGGCGCTGACTCTCTGATAGTGCAGCGCTCCAATTTCCATGACAGAAACATGTACTAGAATTTTCCATCCTGTGTGCAGGCTCAGCCCCAACACCAAGGGGCATGAAATCGCACGAGATGAAATCGGGTGAGTGAGCCGACATCACCGCGTACTCGCATGATATTTCGCTCGGCGGGCGCACACCTAAGTCGGAAAAGCACCTGCTGACCATTAAGAGGGCAATCAAGCCTATTAATGGCCCAAATGTTAGCGATTTTTCATGGCCAGTCCAACCTTACAGTCAGTGGATGGGCCAATCGGCCAATTGGACAGGTGGCCTTTACATATTTGATGAAACCTCATCCCAGGGCGGGATGAAATCTCCATTAGGTTTTAAAATAAGAATAAATATCTGGGTTTTTTTTAAGAGGCCTGCTTCATTGCGCTGCATGGACTTTTTTTGCAGCATTTTGTGGTTTTCTTTTCTAATTTGGAGAGCAGCAGCTCTCTGAGGCAGCTGTCTGCCCTCTGGGAGATCGTTGGAAGCGCTCACCAGCACCCATGGTGACATCAGCTCCTGCCCTCTTCCCACCCCCACCAGCAGTGTTGAGCGTGTTTCACACGGGCTGGCCACTGATTGGTCAGTCAGTGTAAGATTGCAGCTTGGGGTCGATCACAGGTGAAAGCACATTTCACACCAGCTTCTGGGCCCTCCATTGTCCCGAGCCTGACAAGGGGAAAATTCAGGCCATGTTTACATTGTGATCAAGGTGGGAAATAATATTCCCGGGCACACAAAATTTCAGAAAGACAGACCGAATGGCAAAGGAGGAGAGGTAGCCCTGGGAGAAATGGACGACATAAGGACATTAGTGAGAAAAGACCTACTCTCTGATGATCATATAGTAGAATCCATATGGGTGGAAATTGGGAATAGCAAGAGTCAGAAAATGCTGGTGGGAGTAGTTTATAGGCCTCAGGAGGCCACCATAGCTGCTAGATGAATGGAGGATGGTGATCACATGCAGTGAAGACACTCCATAGATCTTAACGTTGCATCCTTGAACGTTTGACTCCAGTCTGGCTTATCTCAGCGCCAATACCCTCTGTGAGAATGCTCCTGTCATGGAGATGCAGCAGAGGCCCTAATAGTCACTCGATCACAGGAAGATGATGACAACATACAATGAGGACACACCATAAATCGTCACACAGCCTCTGAGAATGTCTGACTCCTGTCTGGCCGAGGGCATCTCACTTGCTCCATGATCAGGGCCATCTCAGAGACACAGCCGTGAAACTTTAGAAGCATCTGATGCTGTGTCTGCCTTTAGCACCTCAGCCCTTCAGGAGCTGGTGCACAGGATCACTGGTCACAGATGCTGATGTGATGGGGCCAGCCCTACCTTAAAGGTGCTGAGAGCACATGGAGAGAATGAGAGAACTCTGTGGCATCCGCCCACTACATTCTGGCAGCAATGACCAGCACCGCCGAGGTGCAGGCATCAGTAATGTGTCCAGGGAGTGTGAGACTGGACCATCACTGTGGTCTGAAGGCTGCACAGACACAGGGAAGAGGCCCTGGACCGAGACACCTGCCTTTATCTTGTGCAGAAAGATTTCACATCTGAGTGACAAGAACACTGCTCATCAGAACAAGGAGCCACAGGCAGGGAGATATTCCAGGGAGGTTATTGACAATAGTGAACATCAGGTACAAGTGATTAACATACAGGCCCAGGCTGTGCAACTAATTCTTCTTAACCCTGCCGCTATGTCTTGGTGCTCCCCGGACATCCACAGTGGAGGTGGGGGCAGCCTGCTGACTGTGACATCCTGTCTGTGATGACTCTGGTGGGTGTCCTCTGGAGGGCTGAGACTTGGAGGGTCCTGGCCTGGTTTCGGGGTCCTGCTGTGTGGCAGTGACACCCTCCTCGGCCTGTAGACCTGGAGCTGCTGAGGTCACAGGAAGAGGGGATTCAGATAGGCAGGTCACTCCCGGAGGCAGCTGGAAGTGTCCACCGGAGTGTCCACCTGCTGATCCTCCTCCCTACGGGTGCCCGAGGGCCCCAGGCTGACTCTGTGAGGAGAAGGGGTAGCTGGAGTGAGATCGAGCTGACCTGCACCCCTCTAACGTACACACTGTTGGAGGCCAACTATAGTATCAGTGATGGAGTTCAGCCCGTGCAGCAGTGCAGGAGTGACGTCCTGGACCAAGGTCTCCAGTGCTGTAATGGGTCTTCAGGGAGGGTGCCATCAGATTCCCCTTCAGAGGTTTCTTCGGAGCTTTTTTTGTTATTCATTCATGGGATGTGGGGCTTCACTGGCTGGGCCAGCGTTTATTGCCCATCCCTATTTGCCCTTGAGAAGGTGGTGGTGAGCTGCCTTCTTGAACCGCTGCAGTCCATGTGGTGTAGGTACACACACAGTGCTGTTGGGAACGGAGTTCCAGGATTTTGACCCAGCGACAGTGAAGGAATGGCGATATATTTCCAAGTCAGGATGGTGAGTGACTTGGAGGAGAACTTCCAGGTGGTGGTGACCCCATCTATCTGCTGCCCTTGTCCTTCTAGATGGTAGTGGTCGTGGGTTTGGAGAGTGCTGTCTAAGGAGCCTTGGTGAGTTCCTGCAGTGCATCTTGTAGATGGTACACCCTGCTGCTACTGTGCGTCAGTGGTGGAGGGAGTGAATGTTTGTGGATGGGATACAATTAAGTGGGCTGCTTTGTCCTGGATGGTGTTGAGCTTCTTGAGTGTTGTGGGAGCTGCACTCATCCAGGCAAGTGGAGAGTATTCCACCATACTCCCGACTTGTACCTTGTAGATGGTGGACAGGCTTTGGGGAGTCAGGAGGTGAGTTACTCATCGCAGGATTCCTAGCCTCTGACCTGCTCTTGTAGCCACAGTATTTTTATGACTAATCTAGTCCAGTTCAGGTTCTGGTCAATGATAACCCCCAGGTTGTTGATAGTGGGGGATTCAGTGATGGTAATGCCATTGAATATCAAGGGGTGATGGTTAGATTCTCTCTTGTTGGAGATGACAGCCTGACAGTTGTGTGGTGTGAATGTTACTTGTTACTTGGCAGCCCAAGTCTGGATGTTGTCCAGGTCTTGCTGCATTAGCACATAAGAACATAAGAACATTAGAAATAGGAGCAGGAGTAGGCCACTCGGCCCCTCAGACCTGCCCTGCCAGCCAATAAGATCATGGCTGATCTTCCCCAGGCCTCAACTCTTCTTTTGCGCCAGCTCCTCATAGCTCTCAACTCCCCGATATTTCAAAAATCTATCTACCTCCTCTTTAAATACTCTCAATGATCTAGCCTTCACAACTCTCTGGGACAGAGAATTCCAGACATTCACTACCCTCTGAGAGAAGAAATTCCTTCGCATCTCAGTTTTAAATGAGTGTCCCCTTATCCTGTAACTATGTCCCCGAGTTTGAGATTCCCCGACTAGTGGAAGCATCTTCTCAACATCTACCCTGTCAAGCCCCCTCAGAATCTTGTACTTTTCAATCAGATCACCCCTCATTCTTCTAAACTCTAATGAATAAAGGCTTAACCTGTTTAGTTTGTTCTTGATAAATCAATCCCTTCATCCCAGGAATCAGCCTAGTCAATCTCTTTTGAGCTGCCTCCAATGCCAGTATATCCTTTCTTACATACGGGGACTAAAACTGTACACATTACTCCAGGTGAAGCCTCACCAACGCCCTGTATGGTTGCAACAAGACTTCCTTATTTTTAAACTCTAATCCCCTAGGAATACAGGCCAAAATTCCATTTACCTTCGTAATTACTTGCTACACCTGCATGATAACTATTTGTGTTCTGTGCACAAGAACACCCAGATCCCTCTGTGCTGCACTTTTTGGAGTCTCTCTCCATTTAAATAACAGTCTGCCTTTTGATTCTTCCTACCAGAGTTCAGGACCTCACACTTTCCTCCATTAAACTCCATCTGTCAAGTTTTTGCCCACTCACTCAACCTGTCTATATCCCCTTGCAGATTCCTTATGTCCTCATCACAACATGTCCTCCTGCCTATTTTTGTATCAGCAGCAAATTTGGATACATTACACTCTGCCCCTCCTCCAAATCATTAATATAGATAGTAAATAATTGAGACCCTAGGACTGATCCTTGTAGCACTCCAATAGTTATATCTTTCCAACCTGAAAAAGACCCATTAATCCTGACTGTCTTCTGTGTGTTAACCAATCCTCAATCCATGCTAATACATTACCCCCAATACCATGAGCACCTATCTTGTGCAATAACCTTTTATGTGGCACCTTACCAAATGCCTTCTAGAAACCCAAATACACCACATCTACCGGTTCCCCTTCATCAACTCTGCTTGTTATATCCTCAAAGAACTCTAGCAAATTTGTCAAACATGATTTCCCTTTCACAAAACCATGTTGACTCTGTTTGATTGTGTTAATCTTTTCTAAATGTCCTGCTATTTCTTCCTTAATAATGGACTCTCAATGACAGATGTTAGGCTGACTGGCCTATAGTTTCCTGGTTTTTGTCTCCCTCCCTTCTTGATGAGGACAGGGTCACATTAGTAGTTTTCCAATCCACTGGATCTCTCCAAGAATTCAGTGAGTTCTGGAATATTTCGACCAATGCCTCCACTATCTCTGCAGCCACTTCCTTTAAAACCCTTGGATGCAGGTCATCAGGTCCTGGAGACTTGTCTGCCTTTAGTCCCATTAGTTTGTCAAATACTTTGTACCTCGTGACAGAGGCTGTTACAATATCTTTCCTCCCATTAGCTCCTTGCTTATCTGATATCTTTGGGATGTTTATAGTGTTCTCCACCGTGAAGTCCGATGTAAAATATTTATTTAAAGTATCTGCCATTTCCCTGTTCCCTGTTATCAATTCTCCAGTCGCATCCTCCATGGGTCCCACACTCACTTTAGCCACTCTCTCTCTTTTTATATACCCGTGGAAGCTCTTACTGTTTGTTTTTATATTTCTTGCCAATTTAATTTCATAATCAATTTTCTCCCTCATTATGAGCTTTTCAATCATCCACTGCTGGTTCCTAAAAAATTCCCAATCCTCTGGCCTACCATTAGTTTTCACCACATTGTATGCCTGAGTTTTTGATTGGATATCCTCCTTGACCACCTTTGTTAACCATGGGTGGTTCATCCTTCTCACCGAGTCCTTCTTTTTGACCGGGATAAATTTTTGCTGAACGTTATGAAATATCTGCTTAAATGTCTGTCATAGCTCATCCACTGACCTTACCCTTAGGGCAGGACCTTTAGGTTGGCAAGCGGGGGGTGGGGCCCAGCGGGGGTGGGGGGGGTGGGGGTGAGGGGAGGGGCCTGGCGGGGGGGCGGAGCCCGCTCGCTGACACATAAAATGGCGCCAGAAGATGTCAGGGAGAACTCCCGACATCACTCTGCCTTATTTCAATTTGCAGGTTGACGGGGGTGCAGTCGGATCAGCTGTGCACCCGCTGACCTGTCAACGGCCAATTGAGGCATTGACACAGTCATTAACCTCATTAATAAACCTGCCCGTCCAACCTTACGATTGGCGAGCAGGCTGGGAGACCTGGCGGGCTTTAGAAAAAGCACAAAACCTCATCCATGGACGGGTGAGGTTTCATGAGGGTTTTTTAAAATTTAATAATTGTTTGATTTAAAGTGATGGACATGTCCTAACTCATGTGACAGTGTCACATTAGGGCACATGTCAGGGAAATGTTGTTTTTGCACCTTTACCATTTTCAAATTTGGCGCCGATCTCCCTGAGGCAGCACCTAGCCTCAAGGAGATGAGTTTGCTCTTTCACATGCATGTACGAAAGAGCGCACTCCCAGCTGAGGAAATCCCAACCCCACCCGCACTGGGAGCACATCACGCTTCCTGGTGGACATCGTGCAGGGCGGGCCAATGTAAAATGGTGGGGCGCCCACATTGAGGGGCGCGGATCAGAGGCGCACCTGCCCTTGCCCACTCTTACACTTCTCCCCCAATGGGGGAAAGTTCTTCCCTTAGTCTATTTTCCCAGTCCACTTTAGACATCTCTTTCTTCATACCTCTGCAATTGCCCTTATTTATGTTGAGGACACTGGTTTGAGACCCTAGTTGCTCACCATCAAACTGTATTTGAAACTCTTCCATGTTGTGATTATTACCCCCAGAGCATCCTTAACTATGAGATCTCTTATTAATCCCACCTCATTACACATTACACTAGACCTAAAATAGCCTGTTCCCAGGTAGGTTCTGTAACATACTGCTCTAGGGAACAATCCCTGATGCACTCTACAAATTCATCTTCCATGTTACCCCTGCCAATCTGATTTGTCCCATCACTATGTAGATTAAAATCACACATGATAATTGTAGTGCCCTTCTTACATGCCTCCATTATTTCCCAATTTATAATTTGTCCTACAGTGAGGCCACTCTGCAGGGGTCTATAGATGACTTCCACCCATGACTTATTCCCCTTGCTATTCCTTATTTCCACCCAAACTGATTCCACTTCACGATCTATTGCACCTATTCCCTGCTCACCACCACACTGATACCTTTCTTTATCAACAAAGCTACCCCACCTCCCTTTCCTTTTTGTCTATTTTTCCGGAATTTCAAATACCCTTGAATGTTGAGTTCCCAGTCTTGGTCACCCTGCAACCATGTCTCTGTAATGGCTATCAAGTCATATTCATTTATTCCCATTTGTGCCATCAACTCATCTATCTTGTTACAAATGCTGCGTGTATTCAGATAAAGAGCCTTAATCTTTGACTTTTTATTATCTTTATTCATTCTGGTCCTGACTTGTACTGCACTCATTGCTTATATTTTCTGTCCCTTCCTGTCACACTTTGATTATTGTTCATCCTTCACCTCTGCTCTCTCATTTATTTTTGATTTTTTAAACTTCTCTTCAATTGAACTCCACCCCCACTAATTAGTTTAGACTGCTTCACTACCTGAAATGGTGTTGAACATGTGCAATCATCAGCAAATGTCCCTGTTTCTGACCTCATGATGGAAGGAAGGTCATTGATGAAGAAGCTGAAGATGGTTGGGCCGAGGACACTACCCTGAGGAACTCCTGCAGTGATGTCCTGGAGCTGAGATGACTGACCTCAAACAACCACAAGCATCTTTGTGCTAGATGAGATTCCAACTAGTGGTGAGTTTTCCCTGATTCCCATTGACTCCAGTTTTGCTAGGGCTCCTTGATGCCACACTCGGTCAAATGCTGCCTCGATGTCAAGGGCAGTCACTCTCACCTCATCTCGAGAGTTCAGCTCTTTTGTCCATGTTTGAACCAAGGCTGTAATGAGGTCAGGAGCTGAGTGGCCCTGGCAGAACCCAAACTGGGCATCAGTGAGTAGGTTATTGCTAAGCAAGTGCCGCTTGATAGCGCTGTTGATGACCCCTTCCATTACTTTACTGATGATGGAGAGTAGACTGATGGGGTGGTGATTGGCCGGGTTGGATTTGTCCTGCTTTCTGTGTACAGGACATACCTGGGCAATTTTCCACATAGCTGGGTAGATGCCAGTGTTGTAGCTGTACTGGAACAGCTTGGCTAGGGGAGCAGCAAGTTGTGGAGCACAAATCGGAATATTGTGAGGGCCCAGAGCCTTTTCTGTATACAGTGCCTTCAGCCATTTCTTGATATCACATGGAGAGAATCAAATTGGCTGGAAACTGGCATCTGTGTTGCTGGGACCTCTGGAGGAGGCCAAGATGGATCATCCACTCAGCACTTCTGGCTGAATATTCCAGCAAGTGCTTCAGCTTATCTTTTGTACTAATGAGCTGGGTTCCCCCATCATCGGGGATAGGGATATTTGTGAAGACCTATCCTCCTGTGAGTTGTTTAATTGTCCACCACCATTCATGGCTGGATGTGGCAGGGCTGCAGAGCTTAGGTCTGCTCCATTGGTCATGGGATTGCTTATCTCTGTCTTTCATTTGCTGCTTATGTTATTTAACCATAAGACCATAAGACAAAGGAGCAGAAGTTAGGCCATTTGGCCCATTGAGTCTGCTTCGCCATTCAATCATGGCTGTTAAGTTTCTCAACCCCATTCTCCTGCCTTCTCCCCATAACTTTTGATCCCCTTACCAATCAAGAACCTATCTATCTCAGTCTTAAATACACTCAATGACCTGGCCTCCACAGCCTTCTGTGGCAATGAATTCCATAGATTCACCACTCTCTGGCTAAAGAAGTTTCTCCTCATCTCTGTTCTAAAAGGTCTTCCCTTTACTCTGAGGCTGTGCCTTCGGGTGCTAGTCTCTCCTACTAATGGAAGCATCTTCCCCACGTCCACTCTATCCAGGCCTTTCAGTATTCTGTAAGTTTCAATCAGATCCCCCCCTCATCATTCTAAACTCCATCAAGTATAGACCCAGAGTCCTCAAATGTTCCTCATATGTTAAACCTTTCATTCCTGGGATCGTTCTCGTGAACCTCCTCTGGACCCTCTCTAGGGCCAGCACATCCTTCCTGAGATACGGGGCCCAAAATTGCTCACAATATTCTAAATGTGGTCTGACCAGAGCCTTATAAAGCCTCAGCAGCACATCCCTGCTTTTATGTTCTAGTCCTCTCGAAATAAGTGCCAACATTGCATTTGCCTTCCTAACTACTGACTCAACCTGCAAGTTAACCTTAAGAGAATCCTGGAGTAGGACTCCGAAGTCCCTTTGCACTCCAGATTACTGAATTCTATCCCCATTTAGAAAATAGTCTATACCTCTATTCTTCCTACCAAAGTGCATGACCTCACACTTCCCTACGTTGTATTCCATCTGACACTTCTTTGCCCATTCTCCTAACCTGACTAAATCCTTCTGCAGCCTCCCCGCCTCCTCAATACTATCTATCCCTCCAACTATCTTTGTATCATCTGCAAACTGGCCAGAAAGCCTTCAGTTCCTTCATCTAGATCATTAATGTATAAAGTGAAAAGTTGTCGTCCCAACATTGACCCCTGCGGAATTCCATTAGTCACCGGCTGCCATCCTGATAAGGACAAAACAAAAACAGAATTGCCTGAAAAAACTCAGCAGGTCTGGCAGCATCGGCGGAGAAGAAAAGAGTTGACGTTTTGAGTCCTCATGAACCTTCGACAGAGCAAGTTCTGTCGAAGTGTCATGAGGACTCGAAATGTCAACTCTTTTCTTCTCCGCCGATGCTGCCAGACCTGCTGAGTTCTTCCAGGTAATTCTGTTTTTGTTTTGGATTTCCAGCATCCGCAGTTTTTTTGTTTTTATCCTGAGAAGGACCACCTTATCCCCACTCTCTGCCTCCTGCCAGACAGCCAATCTTCTATCCATGCTAGTACCTTGCCTCTAACACGTGGGCTCTTATCTTACTGAGCAGCCTCCTGTGTGGCACCTTGTCAAAGGCCTTCTGGAAGTCCAAGTATATAACATCCATTGGCTCTCCTTTGTCTAACCTACTCGTTACCTCCTCAAAGAATTCTAACAGATTTGGCAGGCATGACCTCCCCTTCATGAAACCATGCTGACTTTGCCTGATTTTACCAAGTATTCTGAAATCTCATCCTTAATAATGGACTCTAAAATCTTACCAACGACCAAGGTCAGCTAATCGGCCTGTAATTTCCCGTCTTTTGCCTCACTCCCTTCTTAAACAGGGGGGTTACATTAGGGATTTTCCAGTCCTCTGGGACCCTCCCTGACTCCAGTGATTCCTGAAAGATCACCAGTAACGCCTCCACTATCTCTTCAGCTATCTCCTTCAGAACTCTGGGGTCTAATCCATCTGTTCCAGGTGATTTATCCACCTTCAGACCTTTACGTTTTCCTAGCACCTTCTCCTTGGTAATGGACATAGTTTGGCACACAAGTAGTCCTGTGTTATAGCTTCACCAGGGTGACACCTGTCATGAAGAGATATTAATGTCTATAATGTTACTGGAAATTATTTTTTTTAAATAGATTTTTGTGGTGTCTATGTGTCTTAATTGGATTAAGGACAGATAGTCTGGGTGTTTTGTCTTACATTTGTTTTGAGATGTTAATTAGATAAATGTAAGGAGGAGAAGGTAAAGTGTAAATTTGCATTTGTTGAATAAACCATTCAAAAGAATGCGTAAAATCTTGCACCTAACTGGGAGACACCAAGCAATGTGTTTACATTACTAATAAAATTAGTAGGATGAAAGGGTATTATTGTTAGAAGAGGTAAAATCAAAACCTAGTAATACAATGGATAATTTACATTCAAAGGTTAAGCTATGTTTAAACATAAAGGAGTTTGTGTGTGTAAGTCAGAGGCATTTGAGATCTCACCAGCCTGTAAGCCAACTGTATCTGCAAAGGAGCCAAATTGCAAGGAACCTCATTTTTTGAATTTGTAAGGTCAAATGTGCTTTGCCTGGTGTTTGTTTAAAGTCTTAAGGTTATTTTTGCCTTGTTGAAGATTTACCTGGGAGTGATTAAATTTGGGGATTTGTTTATAAGTTATTATGGTAGTAGTTTGTAGACGTGTGTGTGTGTGTTTAATTTGTTGTTAATTTAGTAAATGCTTAATTTAGTTTTTTTATTTAAAATCAAACTTTTGAGGCTTGTTGGCCTTATTCCTGAATTCAGAGCTGCATCTTAAACATACCAATTGAAAATATCGGTTATGACAGTTGTTCAAGTTTCCCTCTGGGATTTAACCAACTCAGCCTTTACCAACTGCAGTGTCATAACAATTGGGGGTTCGTCCGGGATAACATTTGTAATTTCTTGATTGGTTTGGAATTTGTGAATCTTAAGCTTATGAGTATGAGAAGCATTTTGAATTCAGGAGCTGGTGAGGTATTTTTGAAGTGGTGAGACTGCAAACATGGTTGCATCCATGCTAAATCATTTTCAGAAGTCGAAGTTATTACTCTGATTGGGTTCCCAAAAGTAACCAGGATCAAGTTAATAGAGTTGGCAGATAAATTACAATTGGGATTACCTGTGGGGGCTGGGAAATCAGATGTAATTACAAGTATGGAAGTGCATCTACAGTTGGAAGCGCTACCTGACCTTAGTGAGGCACAGCTGGAGGAAGTGAGGCTTCAGTTACAAATGATGGCACTTGAACTTGAACAAGCAAAGGAGCTGAAAAAAGTTGAATTAGAAGCAAAGGAAAGAGACAGGGCATTGCAAAGGGAGCAGGCAGGAAGGCAGGAGGGGGAAAGAAAACAGGAAAAGGAGTTAGAAATTGAGAAGTTGGAAAAGGAGGAAAGAGGAAAAGAGAGACAAAGAGAATTTCAACTGAAAATGTTGGCAGCTAAAGAAGAGACACCAGGAGGTGAGGAAGGACCTATCTCCAGAGTAGAACCCAGTGGGAAGATAGTTGTATTTATATAAACTCTTCCAAAGTTTGAGGAAAAAGATATTGAAGCGCCCCTTATTTCATTTGAGAAAATAGCTAAACAGATGAAATGGCCACAGGAAAACTGGACATTATTATTTCAGTCTAAGTTGGTGGGTAGAGTGCATGAGGTATGTGTTTCAATATCTGAAGAAGTATTGGTGAATTATGATGTGGTGAAAAAGGCTATTTTGAATGCAAATGAGTTGGTTCTTGAAGAATAAAGGCAGAAATTTAGGAATATGAGAAAACAGCCTGGGCAAAGGTATAATGAATTTTAGACAGTAAAATAAAAGAACTTTTATTGGTGGATATGTGCATTAAAAATGGTGGCAGCACATGCAGCTCTTAGGGAAGTAATTATTTTGGTAGAATTTACAGAGTCAATTCCTTTGCTCATGAGAGCTCATGTGGAGGAACAAAGGGTTCAAATGGTAAGGCAAACAGCAGACATAGCTGATGATTAAGAGTTAGTTCATAGAAATAAATGCTTTTTCATCACCTTTTCAAATCAGGAAAAGATAGAAAGTGGGAAGGTGAAAGGAAGGCAGGTAGTCAGGGAATAGAAGGGGTAGCTGCAAGTTCCCAGGGAGGTTTTTTCTCAGAATAAAAAGGAAGGCGCTGAGGGTAGGATTGACATTTGAAAATTAAGGTGTTTGCATTGCAATAAAGTTGGACGCACAATTTAGTGTGTTGGAAATTACTGGGAAAACCTGTTGGAATTATTGGGGTGCAGAAAAGTTCTGGAAGTAAAAGTACTGTGGGTTCTGAGGTATAGACAGAGGAGAAACCAATGGTTTGTGCACAGGTAAAACAGGGAGAATCAGTGATAGGTAAAGAAGTGGGAATGTGTTCACAGTTTATTCAAGAGAATTCAAAGTAGCAGGTTGCAGAAATATTTAAAGGTTTTGTGTGTGAAATGAATGTCTTTCCATGTTTACAGGGTGGAGTAGGGTAAAGCTGTTAAAATTTTAAGAGACACAGAGACTAGTCAATCCTTAATAGTGTAGGATTGTGATACTTATTGTTCAGAGGGAGTGTTTCAGGAGCAGGTGATAATAAGTGGGGTTCATGGAAATGCTAAACCCAGCCCTTTGTGGAAGATAAAATTAAAAAGTGAATGGAACACTGATGAAGTTATTGTTCGAGTATTGGAAAAATTGTCCATTGCAGAGGTTCAGTTTATTCTGGATAATGATATAGCTGGATCACAAATGTGGGTGATGACTATGGTAGTTGATCAGCCTCTGGGAGTGTTGTCAACAGAGGTATTGCAGAGAGAGCATCCTGGATTGTTTCCAGGTTGTATGTTAATGAGATCACTGGCACACAGGTTGAAACAAGAAGAGCAGGCAGTTCAAAGGCAAGAAAAAGGTGTTGAAATCCAATAAGTTAGCACTGTGTTTGATAACATGGTTCAGGAAGAAAAACTACAGGACAATTCACCTAAAGTGTTTGATTCAAGGAAGCTAGTGGAGTTACAGAAAAATGATTTGCAATTGAAACAGATATATCAGGCAACTTACTCAGAAACAGAAGCAAAATGTATTCCAGTATGTTATTATCTTAAGGGTGATATTTCAATGAGAAAATGGAGGTTGGGTCATGTTTCAGGAAATGAAAGCTGGAAGGCAGTACATCGGATTGTTATCCCATTAGGGTATAAAAATCAGATTCTGAGAATTGCTCATGAAAGTCCAATGGGGGAACATTTAGGAATTAGAAAGACACTTGCAAAAGTACAGAAACATT
This sequence comes from Carcharodon carcharias, assembly GCF_017639515.1. Lineage (NCBI taxonomy): Eukaryota > Metazoa > Chordata > Chondrichthyes > Lamniformes > Lamnidae > Carcharodon > Carcharodon carcharias. Next base: position 122,272,745 of record NC_054482.1, read on the forward strand.
TTTTATTGGCCAGGATTGCATAGGGATGTAGTCAAATTCTGTAGAACACGTCACACCTGCCAGTAATAGGGGAACCACAAGCAGTGATTAAGCACCTGGCACCTTTAATCCCAATACCAGCATTTGAAGAACCTTTTACTAGGGTCATGATTGATTGTGTAGGACACCACCCTAATATTAAAAGTGAAAATCAGTACTTACTGACAGTAATGGATGTGTCTACCAGGTTTCCTGAAGCAATACCATAAGAAATATTACAAACAAGAAGGTTGTGGTGGAGTTAAATAAATGTTTTACAAGATATGGTTTACCTAAGGAAATACAATCAGATTAGGGGTCACATTTCATGTCACAGCTGTTTAAGGAAGTAATGGACAGTCTGGGGATAAAACAGTTGAAGTCAACAGCTTCTCATCCGGAGTCACAAGGAGCTTTGGAAAGGGGGCATCAAACTTTAAAAACTATGATGAGAGCGTACTGTCAGAATTATGCACCAGACTGTTAGAGGAATTCCATTCTTGTTATTTCCAATAGAGATGCTTCTAATGTATGGATTGGTTTTAGTCCTGTTGGACTAGTTTAGTGCAGGGCTCTGAAATTGATTTTCCTCTAATCAAATTGGATATTGAGGGTGTGCTTGAAAATTTAAATGTAGTGCTGAGTTACCTTCCAAACAAGTGTCAAAATTATTTGGAAAAACTATTGCTGTCACACAAATCTCTTTGTGGGAATAAGTTGGGGAAGACAGCTTTAGCTATACATGATGTGTTATAACAGTTTCACCTTCAATATGGCAACATCCTTAGAGATTAAATCTGGAAAATCTGGTCATGAGGTAGGGAACCACTGAAATTGATTTATGAGAAATTGGTGAATCAAAATTTAGAAACAATTCTCCTAGATTACGTATCAAATTTCAGGGAAAGATTGAATAGAGCATGTGAATTGGCTAGGGAACATTTAAAGGTGATGAGCAAGTGATGAAAATGAAGGCAAACAAGAAAGTGACAGCTCACATTTTTGTTTCTGAAGAGAAAGTGTTAGTTTTATTACAAGTGCTAGGTGATTCATTAAAGGCAAGATTTAGTGGACCTTACAGGGTTGTAAAGAAATTGAGTGAAGTAAATTATTTAATAAATACTCCAGATAGAAGAAAGAAGCAGAAGGTGTGTCATGTAAATATGCTTAAAAAGTACTTTGGCAGGGAAGGGGAACAAAAGAAATTGTTAGTGATGGTAAATAATGAGAAAAAGGTAGACGTGCAGGTCTCTGAAATTGATTTTCCTCTAATCAAATTGGATATTGAGGATGTGCTTGAAAATTTAAATACAATACTGAGTTACCTTCCAAACAAGTGTCAAAAATATTTGGAAAAATTATTGTAGTCACACAAATCTATTTGTGGGAATAAGTTGGAGAAGACAGCTTTAGCTATACATGATGTGTTATAACAGTTTCATCTTCAATAAGGCAACATCCTTAGAGATTAAATCTGGTAAAGTTATCACAAGTACAGAAAGAAATTGATTTCATGCTTCAAAATTATATCAAAATGATATAAATGAGGGTTAATGCAGTAACTGGAGCTCACTTATTTTACTGGCACCAAAACTGAATGGAACACAAAGACTGTGTGTGGACTATCGAAAGGTGAATGAGGTGACAAAAGTAGATTCATAACCTATATCATGGTTGGAGAGTTGTATTGAGAAAGTGGGACGAACAAAATTTATCCCAAAGATTGACTTGCTAAAAGGATATTTGCAGTTACCGTTGTTGGAGAGAGCAAAGGAGATATCAGCTTTTGTGATGCCAAATGGACTATATCAGTTTAAAGTCATGTCATTTGGAATGAAGAATGCACCTATGACATTTCAAAGCCATTGCAGGTCTAAGCAAGTGTGTTGTTTATATTGATGACATAATAGTTTTCAGTCAGACATGGGATGAGCATTTACACCATCTGGAAGAATTGTTTATTCGATTACAAGAAGCTAATTTGCTGATGAGCTTGGCTAAAAATGAATTTGCAAAAGTGCAACTTATATATCTAGGCCATAACATTGGACATGGTAAGGTGGCTCCGAGAGATGAAAATGTCAAGACTATTGTGGATTTCCCAGTGCCTACAACAAAGCAAGAGTTTTGAGACTTCTGGGTATGAGTGGGTTTTACTGGAAATTTGTACCAAATTTTAATAGTGTGGTTGCTCCACTAACAAAACTATTAAAAAAGAACTAAAAGTTTCAATGGACACTGGACTGTCAGAAGTCATTCGATAGTTTGAAAACTGTATGAACTATGACACCAGTTTTGGCAGTACCCAATTATGCCAAGCAATTTGAATGGGCCATTGACGCAAGTGATATAGGTATCGGGGATGAACTGTTACAAGAAGATGACACTGGAGTTGAAAAATCAATAGGGTATTTTTTATGGAAGTTAAATGGACAACAGAGAAGATATTCAATGATTGAAAAAGAGACCTTGGGTTTGGTATTAGCATTGCAGCATTTTGAAATATATATTGCGACCAATTCATCAGAAACTATTGTTTATTCAGACCATAATCTTCTGAAGATTTTGGACAAATTTCTAGACAAAAGTGCAAGAATTTTCAGGTGGAATCTATTATTATAACCATTTAACCAACAGATAATACATATTGCTGGTAGATAAAATCTGTTCGCAGATGCATTACCAAGAGTTTGAAGCTTAAAGGGTAAATTGGGCATTTTTTTAAAAACCTGGACACTGAGCTGGAATGATTTCTGTTGATACCAAGAACTTGCGTATGTATATTTGTTGTGTTAATGCACGCATCTGGTAATGAAATAGTGTAATAAGTATAGGAGATAGTGTGAGATGGGTTATTTAAAAAATGAAGCTATCTTTTAAAATTTTGATGGTTCATTTTTCAATAGAGAGTGGAATGTCATAAAGAGACATTAATGTATATAATGTTACTGGAATTTTTAAAAAATATAGAGTTTATTGGTGTCTGTGTCTGTGTGCGTCTTAATTGGGTCAAAGCCAGCTGGTCTGGGTGCTTTGATGTGTACTAGGTTTGAGATGCTAATTAGATAAACATAAGGAGAAGGTAAGATGTAAATTTGCATTTGTTGAATCAAAAGAATGGGTAAGATCTTGCACCTAGCTGGGAGCCATGATGTAATATTACTAATAAAATTGGTGGTTTGAAAGGATATTATTGTTAGGAAAGATAAAATTAAAAACCTAGTAATACAATGGAAACTTTACATTCAAAGAGGAAGCTATGTATAAACTGAAAGGAACTTGTGTGTGTAAGTCAGAGGTATTTAAGATCTCAACAGCCTGTAAGCCAACTGTGTCTGCAAAGGAACCAAACTGCAAGGAACCTCATCCTTGAATTTGTAAGGTCAAACATGCTTTGCCTGGTGTCTGTTTAAAGTCTTAAGGTTATTTTTGCCTTGGTGAAGATTTACTTGGGAGTGATTACATTTGGGGATTTGCTTAAAAGTTGTTATGGTAGTAATTTGTTGGCACGTGTATGTGTTTAATTTGTTGTTAAGTTAATAAATGTTTAATTTACTTTTATATAAAAAATCTTTTCAGCCTTGTTACCCTTATTCCTGAATTCAGAACTGCATCTCAAACATACCAATTGAAAATATGGGTTATGACAGTTGTTCAAGGTTCCCTCTGAGATTTAAACAACTCAGCCTTTGTGTCATAATGCAACTCAGTTTTAGGTATGCCTGGTGCTGCTCTTGGCATGCCCTTCTGCGCTCTTCATTGAACCAGGGTTGATCCCCTGGCTTGACGGTAATGGTAGAGTGGGGAATATGCCGGGCCATGAGGTTACAGATTGTGTTTGAGTACAATTCTGCTGCTGCTGATGGTCCACAGCACCTCATGGATGCTCAGTCTTTAGTTGCTATACCTGTTTGAAATCTATCCCATTTGGCACAGTCGTAGTGCCACACAACCAAATGGAGAGTGTCCTCAATGTGAAAATGGAACTTGGTCTCCACAATGACTGTGTAGTGGTCACTCCTACTGATACTGTCATGGACAGATGTATCTGTGGCAGGTAGATGCATCTGTCCATGACATTATTGCTAGGGGTGTTAAGAAAGTGTGTTAAGAAAGGTCAAATTGAGTTTTAGTTTCACTTCAAAAAGGTGCCTGTATTTATAATGAGTTTTACGACTCCTAAAGGGAAGTTAAGCAAACAAGAGCAGAATAATTGGGTTGTTGCCTAGCAACAGAGGCGGGGTACAGAGAGGCAGATCCTTCCCACAGACACACACAAGGAGAAAAACAACAGTTTTTGTTTTGGAAGCTGTTGGGGTTCAGCTGGTTTGGAAGACAGCTGCAAAACAGAAGCCACCAGGAAGGGCCAGATAACCAGCTCCAAGCTAAAAAAAAGACCCCAAAATCCAGGGGAGTGGAATAGGGAAAAGTCCCAAGCAGACCTTCTAGTCAAAGGATGGGCAGGAACTTGGAAAAGGTCCTGTTAAGTGAAATTAAGAGTGAGGGGCAGAGAAAATGGCTCCAAGCTTCAGATTTAAAGAAACAAAAGCTGCATACAGCAGATTTAAAGTGAGAACAGCTTGCAAGAGGCAAGAAGGCCAAAAGAGACAACTGAAGGTCTTTAACTCTGTGCTATGGGCATTTGAAGCAGTGGTGTACTTTTCACAGTTAAGTCAGTGAGAGAGAGTGCATAGAAGAAAGCCTGGATGCATGTAGGATCCAGGGAAGAGGAACATCAGAAGAAGAGTTCAAAACCCTGGAGGTGAACCCTTGTGAAAGGTGCCTGAGAGAAAGCATCAGTTTGGGAGAAGATTCCAAAGTGAGTTCTTAGAGAGTGGAGATTGGAAACCCTCATGTGAAAGACAGAGTTCAGTGAGACTGGTTGGCTCATGGCGTGAGAAACATCTGGTGGGTTTGGCGTTGAGGAAAGATCCATAGCATTGGTTGAGATGACTTCTGTCACTTGGTTTCATAGTCTGGTGTGTCTGACCACAGATGCCATTGATTTACATGGGCTGCGTACTTACTGTGAACATGAAACTATGAGAGCTTCTGTAACTTGCGTTATCCCTATTAATCTGTGTACATCTGTAAAGCTATAGTTGTGGATGAAGGAGTATTGTAATATAGCTCATCTTTTCTTGTTTAATAAATGATTTAATCTTTTGCTGAAAGTTCATCAGTTGACTCCTGTGACCCTGTTCAGTAGCTACTCTCCACGAACCTAAACAAACAATGAAAAGTTGGGATCTATCAGGCTGGGTTCCACCCTGAGATCAGGCTTGTCCAGGGGTAACCTCAGCTGGGGATCATAACAGATGATAGCTGTAGTATAAACATCTGGTACATACAGTATTAATGTGGAACTGAGTACAGTGATGTAAGAAGGTACATGACCCAGGCCCAGGGGTCAATGTGGTGTTGAGCTGAGTCCTAAGAAAGGAGATATCTCCTAGCCTGTAACCTTTACTGTATGTATGAAAATAGTTCTACATGTTAATAAAAGTTACAGTTAACCTAGTGAAGGCTATGAAAGCTTCTTTAAGAGACACTGTTTCATAATCAACACCCTCCCATCGTGATGGCAACTGTGGCTCAAAAACTCTCAACCTTGTTAAAATGCTGAAACAAGCCAAGGTGATGGAAGACTAAGAAAAAACTTCAACAAAAATTCTGACCCAAGAGAAGCTCCCAACAGAAGCTGAAAGTGCAGAGAAAATTTGACAGAAAACATGCCAGAGAAAAGGCCTGGAAGCTGAAGGCAGAGACTTTTACTGCAGCCGAAGAGTCCATTGAAGCTCCCTTTGGAAGTCCAGTTTCAGAGCACAGACTCACAGAGCCTGCAAGGGAGAACTGAATCTTTCAGAGTTCCAGGCTGCAGCTAGTCCCGAGAACCCTTTCCCTGATTCAGTATCAGAAATCCCAATTGCCCTGTGGGAAGCCCAACATGTGACCTCCAAACTCGTAAGATAAGGAAAAGGAATTAATATTTAAAGCTCTCGGGGATGTTGTGACTAATTTCAGCTCAGAAAACAGCCAGAATAGCTTTAAATTTGAACACCTCATTACTCTGCATAACAAATCATGGAACAAAAGAAATCAGCACAGGCAGCCATTACTGAGGCTTCTTCAAGAGGTGCACCATCGCCATTTTGCAGACCCCACCAAAACTGGCAAGCATGGGAAACCCCCTTGTCTTGGAATCAATGGTGACACCATCTTTAAAACCTGGAAGCTCTTAAAGCTGCACGTACAATTTAAAATTTTTAACATGGATCAGAATTCAACACTTCCAATTCAGTTTGGACTAACTCAAGGCCCAGACCAGTCACAGAATTGAAACCTTTGGGGGGAAACATTTTAACATACAGCATAATTCCTGGTTTAAGTAAAAAGTCAGAAGAAGAGCAGGTGAACACCTTGCTATACTCTATGGGCCCAATTGCAGATGACAGCATTGTAAGGCAGGGTGCTATTAAGTCATCCACCAAATTTGAGGAGGTTTTAAAATCTTTTGACATTTATTTTCATTTTCAAAGCAATAAAATGCTGAAGAGAGCTAAATTCAGGAAAAGAGTCCAACTGCTGATCCATTCCTTTATAACTGATCTCTACGGGGTGACAGAAGGGTGTGAATATGAAGATTTAAAGTCTAAACTTATCAGAAACAGAATGGTGTGGGTGTAACAGATGATACATTCATTGGCTTTCTACAAGCTAAAGAAGATCTAATCCTAGATAAAAATCCAGGTAGGTAGCCTGTCTGAACTCCACAAGCTGTATAGGACAAATATAAGCGGAGGGAATAATCATGAAAATCTAGAGGGGGCTGGACAGAGTAAATAGAGAGAAGCTTTTCCCACTCATAAAAGGATCAACAACGAGAGGGCCCAGATTTTAAGTTATTTGCAAAAGAAGCAAAAGTGGTGTGAGAAGATACCTTTGCACACAGCGAGTGGTTCGGGTCTGGAATGCACTACCTGGGAGTGTGGTGGAGGCAGGTTCAATCGAGGAATTGAAGAGGGCATTAGATGATTATTTGAATAGAAACAATGTGTAAGGGTGCGGGGAAAAGGCAGGGCAATGGCACTAGGTCATATTGCTCATTTGGAGAGCCGATGCAGACGTGATGGGCCGAATGGCCTCCTTCTGTGCCGTTATAATTCTGTGATTTTGTGAATAAAACACGAGGCAGATGCCAACCCCCAGTCCAGCTTGTCAGGTCACAAAAACACAGGGTCAATCCAAGTCAGGAAAAGAATTCCTGGACTGCCCAGCAGAGTGGCCTTGCCATCACTGCTGTATGAAATGCCCTCACAGGAGAGATCAGTGTCGTGCCCAATGTTTCCACTGCAATGGCAAACTAGCCAATTCAAAACCCCATAAGTGCAGAGAAGGCCCAAAAGTAACCCACAAGGTAGAGTGAAATCCCAGAAAAGACAGAGCCATGCTTCTTGGGTCAGCTCTAGGATTGTGGTCTTTCATTCTGGAATACAGACATCTTTGTCAATGGCCATCTAACAAATTTTACATTAGATGCAGGTGCCAGTGTGACAGTCCCTGTCAGGCAAGGAACCCTGGCTCAAAGACTTCTGGCTTCGAATGACTGACGTTCCATCTAACGGGACAGGAGGAATTTAACTTCTAGTCATTGAGATGATCCTGGAACCAATGAGGCATGGTGTAAAACACACCTTTCAACTGATGTACATCATCTGTAACCAGCCTTTCACTCTCCTGAGCAGGGATACCTGCATAGCCCTGGATCTCCTCCAAATAGCAGAGGATGTCAAGACAACCACTGTCGTTCGCTACCCAGAACAGAACAGTCCCGAATACTCAAACACTAAAGAGTATTCTGACTCGGACTTCATCTCTGAACTCTCTACTTTCTCTGCATAGCAGATTAGTCCATTCTCATTGGGGATCCCAGAAAACCCTCAGTGGTCAGACTAGCCTACCGACCACAAGATGGAATGTGGTAGAAGAGAGTGATCAGCAGTCTGAGGAGCATCTACCTCCAACCACAATGCTGGTATAGCTGGGTGACACAGCAGCCACTGTGCACACTCTGCAACTTTCAGCCAGCATTTCGTGGCCACAAGGGACGTTGTTACCTGCTACCAGCCTGTCACAATCGACAGCAAAAACGAAACATGAGCGTACCACTAATCATTCACCACAAAAATGCTCTTCCTCAGCTACAGAGGGCATCGAGAAAGCCCAGACATAGAAAGAAGCTACACAGAGAAGAGCACAGTGTTCGTCCATCCCACAAGAAACGATTCAAAGTAGCAGTAACCACTGACCAATGCAGCAACCGAACAGACCAACCGCGGTGCAACAATCTCCAAGCCAACAGAAAAAACCAGAACCAACAGAGCCTACCACTCCTCCAATAGAACAGTGAGTGAGATATGGAAGGGTTATAATGCCTCCAGACCACCTGAATGTGTAAACCCAAGGACTTGAAGGGGGTAGGTGGAGTAGCGAGTGTGTTGTAATAATGCTAAAACAGTAACAGCAATAACATGAGAACAACAAAACCAAGGCATGAGACTGACAACAATGTAAGGCATGAAGTAAGCTAGTGTGACTCCATATACATACGAACATACAAACATACGAATTAGGAGCAGGAGTAGGGCACTCAGCCATTCGAGCCTGCTCCACTACTCAATCAGATCACAGCTGATCTAGCTGTAACCTACCACCTACCCCCGATAACCCTTCACCCCCTTGTTTATCAAGAACCTGTCCAGCTCTGCTTTGAAAGTATTCAAAGACTCTTCTCCCACCGCCTTTTGAGGAAGAGAGTTCCAAAGACTCACAACCCTCTGACAGAAAAAGATTCTCCTCATCCCTGTTTTAAATGAGCGACATCTTATTTTTAAACAGTGACCCCTAGTTCTAGATTCTCCCACAAGAGGAAACACCCTCTCCACATTCTCCCTGTCAAGACCCCTCAGGATCTTAAAGGTTTCAATCGAGTCGCCTCTTATTCTTCTAAACTCCAGCAGATACAAGCCTAACCTGTCCAACCTTTCCTCATAAGTCAACCTGCCGAATTCTGTTATTAGTCTAGTAAACCTTCTCTGAACTGCTTCCAACGCTTTTACATCCTTCCTTAAATAAGGAGACCAATACTGTAAATAGTACTCCAGATGTGGTCTCACCAATATCCTAAACAACTGAAGTATAACCTCCCAACCTTTATATTCAATTCCCCTCACAATAAATGATAACATTCTATTAACTTTCCTAATTACCTGCTGTACCTGCATACTAGCCTTATGTGATTCATGTGCTAGGACACCCAGATCCCTCTGAATCTCAAAGCTCTGCAATTTCCTACCATTTAGATAATAAGCTTCTTTTCTATTCTTCCTGTCAAAAATGACAATTTCACATTTTCCCACATTTATACTCTATTTACCAGACCTTTGCCCACTTACTTAACCTATCTATGTCCCCTTGAAGCCTCCTTATGTCTTCTTCACAATTTACTTCCCTAACTATCTTTGTATCATCAGCAAATTAAGTAACCATACCTTCAATGCTTCATCCAAGTCATTAACATAACTTGTAAACAGTTGAGGCCCCAGCACTGATCCCTGTTGCAAACCACTTGTCACATTCTACCAACCATAAAAATACCCATTTATGCCTACTCTCTGCTCCCTATTACATCCACAATCCTCTATTCATGTCAATATGTTATCTCATACACCATGAGTTTTTATTTCTGCAATAACCTTTAATGTGGCACCTTATCAAATGCCTTCTGTTAATCCAAGCACAGTACATCCACTGGTTCCCCTTAATTCGCAGCACATGTAGCTCCTTGAAAGAACTCTTTCACTGTTGCTGGGTCAAAATCCTGGAGCTCCCTCCCTAACAGCACTGTGGGTGTACCTACACCACATGGACTGCAGCGGTTCAAGAAGGCAGCTCAGCACCACCTTCTCAAGGGCAACTAGGGATGGGCAATAAATGCTGGCCCAGCCAGAGAAGCCCATATCGCATGAATGAATTAAATAAAAGATTTCTCTCTCATAAAATCATGTTGACTCTGCCTGACTGCCTCCAATTTTTATAACTGCCCTGCTATAACATCTTTAATATTAGCTTCTAACATTTTCCCTATGACAGATATTAAGCTAACTGGCCTATAGTTTCCTGCTTTCTGTTTCCCTCCATTTTGAACAAAGGAGTTATATTTGCTATTTTCCAATCTAATGGAACCTTCCCAGAATGTAGGGAATTTTGGAAAATTAAAACCAGTGCATCAACTATCTCACTAGCTGCTTCTTTTAAGACCCTGGGACGGAGTCCATCAGGACCCAGGGATTTGTCAGCCCACAGCTCCAACAATTTGCTAAGTACCACTTCCCTGATGATTTTAACCTTCCTGAACTCCTTCCTTCCATTTCTGATTTACAGCAATTTCTGGGACGTTACTTGTATCCTCTATAGTGAAGACCGATGCAAAATATCTGTTCAATTCATCCGCCATCTCCTTATTATCCATTATTAATTCCCCAGATACTATTTCTATAGTACCAACATTCACTTTGTTAACTCTTTTCTTATTTAAATATCTAGATAAACTCTTACTATCCAGCTTTATATTTCTAACTAGCTTTCTCTCCTACTCTAATCTTTCCCTCCTAATTAATCTTTTTGTCATTTTTTGCTGTCTTTATATTCTTTCCATCGTCTGACTTGTCATCTGTCTTTGTGTAATTATCTGCTTTTTCTTTAAGTTTGATACTGCCTTAGTTAATCGTGGATGGTGGATCCTCCCCTTGGAATTTCTCTTTCTCGTTGGAATGTATCTATGCTGTACATTCAGAAATATCCCTTTAAATCTCTATTGACCTATCCCTTAACCTCATTTCCTAGTTAACTTCAGCAACCTCTGCTGTCATTTCCAGATAATTGCCCTTATTTAAGTTGAAAATACTGGCCTTGGACTAGAAATTAGTATTAGCCTAAAATACAGTCCTTCAAACTGAATGTAAAATTCAATCATATTAGGATCACTGCTACCCACGGGGAATTCACAATAAGGTCATCAATTAATCCTATCTCATTGCACAAAGCCAGGGGTGGAATTTTCCCAGAATTGCACCAAGAGTGGCAGCGGGTGGGTAAAATGGAGTCCTACCCGCTGGTGATATGGTGGGTTTTCACACTATCTTCCCGAACCTGCTTCTTTACATACTCACTCCCGGGAAACACGCCATTTCCATGGTGGGTGGGGTCTCATTCACCAGCTCACCGTCACTCCGCTGTTGGATCACACCAGTCGCCAGTAAAGCGCTCACCACCACCAGCTCATCACCGCTGTCTGGGAGACATGACCAGCAAAGGGGGAGAGACTGCAGCACCCCCACTTCAACAACGGGTCCCTCGAGTGACTGATGGATGCTGTGGAGGCCCCCCCGAGATTTGCTCTACCCCCACTCTGGCCGCAGGATGGGCGGCAATGTCACCAACCCAGCTTGGGAGGCGGTGCCAGCGGTGGTCAGCGCCAACACCCTGCAGAGGAGGACAGCCACCCAGTGCCACAAGAGGGTGAATCATCTCCTCCATTCCCCAGGGTAAGTCACTCTTTACATCACTCCCAACTCACACACGCACAAACTCATCACACACCCACTGGGCCCTCACTCACTGCCAGTGTGAGGGACATTACCATTCACTCTCTCTCACACTCACCGTCATTGTCCTCATCCCATCCATGGGACCACTCACCACCCACACAGGCCAGGTATACTTAGCATCTGGCCCAGCAGGAGTCCTGATACACTCTCTTCATCCCCAACATGTAGAACAAACCGGCTCACAACAGGAGGGAAAGGTCGCTGACAGTCAGAGGACTGCTGGAGGCCAGAATGTTGCTGAGTCCGAGTCAGATGAGGAGCCTCTGGACTCGGCCATGTCACAGTTGCTGGAGCTGCAAAGGCAAGCTCGGGAACATCAGGAAGGGATGCCCGCTGCACTCCTCAGATTGCAAGGAACGATGGAGGAGCCTGTCCGTCTTCAGGCTGAGGTGATAGCACTGGCATTGCAAAGCACCGAGGTCAACATTGGCAGGATGACAGCTGCTATGGAGACCTTGGTCCTGGACATCTCTCCTGCACTGGTGCACGGGCTGAACTCCATCACTGATACTATAGTTGACCTCCAACAGTGTGTATGTGAGAGGGGTTCTGGGCAGCTCGATCTCACTCCAGCTACCCCTTCTCCTCACAGAGTCAGCCTGGGGCCCTCGGACACCCGTAGGGAGGAGGATCAGCAGGTGGACACTCCAGGACCATCCACCCAGGTGACTCTGGGAGTGTCCGGCCCATCCAACTCCCGTCTTCCTGTGACCTCAGCAGCTCCAGCTCCACAGGCCGAGGAGGGTGTCACTGCCACACAGCAGGACCCCGAAACCAGGCCAGGACCCTCCAGGTCTCAACCCTCCAGAGGACACCCACCAGAGTCATCACAGACAGGGTGTCACAGTCAGCAGGCTGCCCCCACCTGCACTGTGGATGTCCGGGGAGCACCAAGATGTAGCGGCAGGGTTAGGAAAGTTAGGTAAAAGTAGTTGCACAGCCTGCACATGGGTATAAAAACAAAAAACTGCGGATGCTGGAAATCCAAAACAAAAACAGAATTACCTGGAAAAACAGCAGGTCTGGCAGCATCGGCGGAGAAGAAAAGAGTTGACGTTTCGAGTCCTCATGACCCTTCGACAGAACTAGGTGAATAAGGAAGGGGTGAAATATAAGCTGGTGGGTGGGTTGGGTGGGGGGAGAGAAGTGGAAGGGGGGTGGTTGTAGGGACAAACAAGCAGTGATAGAAGCAGATCATCAAAAGATGTCACAGACAAGAGAACAAAAGAACACATAGGTGTTAAAGTTGATGATATTATGTAAACGAATGTGCTAATTAAGAATGGATGGTAGGGCACTCAAGGTATAGCTCTAGTGGGGGTGGGGGGAGCATAAGAGATTTAAAAATATTTTTAAATAATGGAAATAGGTGGGAAAAAGAAAAATCTCTATAATTTATTGGAAAAAAAACAAAAGGAAGGGGGAAACAGAAAGGGGGTGGGGATGGAGGAGGGAGGTCAAGACCTAAAGTTGTTGAATTCAATATTCAGTCCGGATGGCTGTAAAGTGCCTAGTCAGAAGATGAGGTGTTGTTCCTCCAGTTTGCGTTGGGCTTCACTGGAACAATGCAGCAAGCCAAGGACAGACATGTGGGCAAGAGAGCAGGGTGGAGTGTTAAAATGGCAAGCGACAGGGAGGTTTGGGTCATTCTTGCAGGCTGACCGTAGGTGTTCTGCAAAGTAGTCGCCCAGTTTACGTTTGGTCTCTCCAATGTAGAGGAGACCACATTGGGAGCAACGAATGCAGTAGACTAAGTTGGGGGAAATGCAAGTGAAATGCTGCTTCACTTGAAAGGAATGTTTGGGCCCTTGGACATTGAGGAGTGAGGAAGTGAAGGGGCAGGTGTTGCATCTTTTGCATGGGCATGGGGAGGTGTCATAGGTGGGGGTTGAGGAGTAGGAGGTGATGGAGGAGTGGACCAGGGTGTCCCGGAGGGAACGATCCCTACGGAATGCTGACAGTGGGTGTGAAGGGAAGATGTGTTTGGTGGTGGCATCATGCTGGAGTTGGCAGAAATGGCGGAGGATGATCCTTTGAATGCGGAGGCTGGTGGGGTGATAAGTGAGGACAAGGGGGACCCTAAAATGTTTCTGGGAGGGAGGAGAAGGCTTCAGGGTGGATGCGCGGGAGATGGGTTGAGGTCTCTGTCAACCACTTTGGGTGGAAAACCTCAGTTAAGGAAGAAGGAGGACATGTCAGAGGAACTGTTTTTGAAGGTAGCATCATCGGAACAGATGCGATGGAGGCGAAGGAACTGAGAGAATGGGATGGAGTCCTTACAGGAAGCGGGGTGTGAGGAGCTGTAGTCGAGGTAGCTGTGGGAGTCGGTAGGCTTGCAATGAATATTGGTGGACAGTCTATCACCAGAGATTGAGACAGTGAGGTCAAGGAAGGGAAGGGAAGTGTCAGAGATGGACCACGTGAAAATGATGGAAGGGTGGAGATCGGAAGCAAAATTAATAAATTTTTCCAAGTCCCGACGAGAGCATGAAGCAGCACCGAAGTAATCATCGATGTACCGGAGAAAGAGTTGTGGAAGGGGGCCGGAGTAGGACTGGAACAAGGAATGTTCCACATATCCCATAAGGAGACAGGCATAGCTGGGGCCCATGCGGGTACCCATAGCCACACCTTTTATTTGGAGGAAGTGAGAGGAGTTGAAGGAGAAATTGTTCAGTGTGAGAATAAGTTCAGCCAGACGGAGGAGAGTAGTGGTGGATGGGGATTGTTCGGGCCTCTGTTCGAGGAAGAAGCTCAGGGCCCTCAGACCATCCTGGTGGGGGATGGAGGTGTAGAGGGATTGGACGTCCATGGTGAAGAGGAAGCGGTTGGGGCCAGGGAACTGGAAATTGTTGATGTGACGTAAGGTGTCAGAGGAATCACGGATGTAGGTGGGAAGGGACTGGACAAGGGGAGAGAGCATGGGTGTTGATCACTTTGTACACACTGCTCACTATTGACAATAAACTCCTGAGAATGTCTGCCTGCCTGTGGCTCCTTGTTCTGATGAAGTGTTCTTGTTACTCAGATGTGAAACCTTTCTGCACAAGATAAAGGCAGGTGTTTCAGTCCAGGGCCTCTTCCCTGTGTCTGTGCAGCCTTCAGACCACAGTGATGGTCCAGCCTCACATTCCCTGGACACATTACTGATGTCTGCACCTCGGCGGTGCTGGTCATTGCTGCCAGAATGTAGTGGGCAGGTCTCACAGAGTTCTGTCATTCTCTCCATGTGCTCTCAGCACATTTAAGGTGGGGCTGGCCCCCATCACACCAGCATCTGTGACCAGTGATGCTGTGCACCAGCTCCTGAAGGGCTGAGGTGCTAAAGGCAGACACAGCATCAGATGCGTCTAAAGTTTCATGGCTGCGTCTCTGAGATGACCCTGATCACAGAGCGTCATTGAACTGCCCTCGGCCAGACAGGAATCAGACATTCTGAGAGGCTGTGTGAAGATTTATGGAATGTCCTCACTGTATGTTGTCATCATCCTCCTGCAATCAAGGCACTAAAATGGCCTCCACTGCGTCTCCATGACAGGAGCCTTATCACAGAGTGTATTGGTGCTGGAGTCAAACGTTCACAACTGTGATGTGAGGATCTCCAGGGACACCTCACTGCATGTCATCATCATCCTCCACAAATCTGGCAGCTATCAGGGCCTTCTGAGTGCTCCTGCCTCATCTATCCAGTGTGAGAGCCTCATCCTCGTCATCGTCACCACCGAGGACCCCCTCACCCTCATCCCCGTCAGCATCCTCCTCATCAGAGGAGACCTCCAGCTCCTCCATCTCCTCCTCAGCCAGCTCCTCTCCCTGTTGCAGCGCCAGGTTGTAAAGGGTGCAGCAGACGACGATGATGTGTGACACCCTCTGTGGACTGTATTGCAGGGCTCCACCAGACCAGTCCAGGCACCGGAACCTCATCTTCGACATCCCGATGTTCTGCTCCACCAAGTTGTGAGCTGCTGCATGAGCCTCATTATAGCGTCGCTCTGCTGCAGTCTGAGGCCACCACACGGGTGTCATCAGCCACGGTCTCTGTGGGTGGCCCTTGTCCCCGAGAAGCCAACCCTGCAGCCCCTCTGGACCCTGGAAGGCTGCAGGGATCTGTGAGTGACTCAGGATGTAGGCATCGTGCACACTCCCTGGAAACCGTGCGCAGACCTGCAGAATGTGTTTGTGGAGATCGCACACCAGCTGCACGTTCAGTGAGTGGAAGCCCTTGCGGTTGATGAAATCACTGAGTGTAGCGATGGAGACCTGAGCACCACATGAGTGCAGTCAACCGCACCCTGTACCTGTGGGAATCCCGAGATCCGGGCGAATCCAATGGCCCTTGGATCCTGGCTGTCCCGATCCCGGGCGAAATGCACACAGTTGTTACCATGGAGAAGCTGTATCCCTAACCTCATGGGTACATTTGTGGATGGTGGATTGTGAAATCCCACAGAGGTCACCTGGGGAGCCCTGAAAGGAGCCACTGGCTTAGAGATTGAGAACCACAGTCACTTTCACAGCCACTGGCAGTGGATGCCCTCCATGTCCCCTTGGCACCAAGTCCTGCAGTAAATGGCAGATGTGAAACACCAGTTCCCTGGACATGCACAATCGTCAGCAACACTGGTTCTCAGTCATCTGCAGGAATGGCAGGTGGCGTCTATAGACCCTGGACGTCACGAGGTGCCTACCAGCCACGGCTCACTGTCACTCCTGGGCAGCATGTGCGGGAGCACCTGCTGCCCCTTCTTCATGAGGTTGTTGCTGCTCCTCCCTCTGCACAGCCAGGAGCCTCAGTCACTCTCTCCTCCATCTTCTACAGCCTCTGTAGGCTATCAGGCACACAGCTAGGTCACCAGGATCCATGGTCCTGACGTGGTCCTCCTTTAGCATGAAAGAGAGAGACAGAGATGTGGTTATCATGGGTGTATTTAGCACCTTCCCTGGCCCTGTGTGACTGCCCCTTCACACTTCCCAGAGAGTGCTGGTCACCCCTCGGATGGCCAGAGATGAGTGCGCTGCTTGGCTGCCCTGTCAACCTGCGACATGGGGGGTCACTGGTCCAAACCAGGATGCTGAGATTGGAAGGGACTGTGAGCATCTCCAGCAGTGACTGCTCCATGGCCAGCGTTGATGAGGAGATTATACAACATGTGCAGTCCAACTGCTCCGCGGTCCAATAAAGTGATGACAGTGGTAGTGGTAGTGACTCAAAGCCTGGGGGATGGGGGTGGGGGTAAGGTCTGGAGCGCTTGGTGGCCCTTTGGTGCCCCTGCGTTGCTTACATGAGTGGGCAGGCTAGAAGCCCAACCCCAATCATCTCACTGTGGCTGCGCCTGATCTGTCTCTGTTGCAGAGACATGGTCAGTTTATACAGGGTGTCCCTA
Organism: Carcharodon carcharias; assembly: GCF_017639515.1. Classification (NCBI taxonomy): domain Eukaryota; kingdom Metazoa; phylum Chordata; class Chondrichthyes; order Lamniformes; family Lamnidae; genus Carcharodon; species Carcharodon carcharias. Next base: position 122,289,816 of record NC_054482.1, read on the forward strand.
ATGTGTGGCCATTTCCCTCGCTTACTCTGCCCCCACCTTGATTGCCTGTGTACGGGATGCAGCGCCAGGGCAACACTTGACTCCACTGCCCTCAGCAGCTGCCCCCGAGGCTGGCCAGTCACCCCCCCACCCCTCAGGCCTGAGGGTCCAGGCATCAGTTTCCCCACCCCGCCCCCCCCCCCCCAGCGCCCTGAGTCCTGTAAACAATGGGTGAGCCGCAGTGAACGCTGCTGCTCACTCACAGTGAAGGCTGCCATGTGCACGCTCCCGTGTGCTGTTGCGAAACACATTGACCTGCTTTCCCACCAACGTGGACAGATGATATGATGGGGTTCCAGAGCCTGGTGGAATGCCTCTTTAATTATATGCTAATTTATAACGATTAGCTCCTCGCCGAGCAGTGGCAGAAACATGACCCACCATCGGCGCGCTGACCAGTGTGAAGTGGGTCCCGCCATATTTTCCGGACATGCCTCATATCGGGCCTGCTGCCAGTGAGCTCGGAAAATCCCAGCCCAGCTCTCATAAATCCTGCTCTCTGGCTGTCTCTAGAATGTTCTAAGAAACTATCCCGAAAACTTTCCATGAATTCCTCATCAAGGATACTTTCGCCCATCTGATTTTTCCAGTCGATATGTAGATTAAGATCACCCATGATTATTGCTGTATCTTCCTGACAAGCTCCCATTATCTTTTGCTTTATACTCTGTGCATCCTTTATACATTGGATAAAGACTTTGGGAGAGGTGTAATAGGCATCTGGCACAAACAGGGTTAATATGGGACTGAGCACAACACTGTCCACGCAGCGATGTAAGAAAGGCACATTACTGAGACCCAGGGTCCAGTGTGGTGTTGAGCAGAGACAGGTAAAGACCGAAGCATAGTGAGAGCTCCCAGCCTGCACCCTGGTGTAAACAGTTCTACTTGTTGATATAGGCTCAGGGTTAACATACTGAAGGCTACAAAGACTTCTTTAAGGGAGGCCATTCTGTAACCAACACCCTCCCAACAATACCAAATTGTGTAGGAAGGTAAGATATGGGAAGGGCACTGATATGAACAGATTAAGGGAATGGGCAACAAGATGTCGGATGGAGTACAATGTGGGGAAGTGTGAAGTTATTCACTTTGGTCATAAGATACAAAAACAATATTTTTAAAAGGCTGTGAAACTATTAAATGTTGATGTTCAAAGAGACTTTGGTGTGCTTGTACAAGGATGCAGAAAGGTCGTGAATGGTGGTGAAAAATTAAACAACTCACTGGAGGAGGAGGATCCACAAATATCCCATCCTCAATGATAGAGCCCAGCACATCAGTGCAAAAGATAAGGCTGAAGCATTTGCTACAATCTTCAGCCAGAAATGCCGAGTGGATGATCCATCTCAGCCTCTTCTGGAGGTCCCAGCATCACAGATGCCAGTCTTCAGCCAATTCGATTCACTCCACGTGATATCAAGAAACAGCAAGGATACTGCAAAGGCTATGGACCCTGACAATATTCTAGCAATAGTACTGAAGACTTGTGCTCCAGAACTCGCCCCACCCCTAGCTGAACTCCCGAGGTGAGGTGAGAGTAACTGCCCTTGACATCAAGGCAGCACTTGACAGAGTGTGACATCGAGGAGCCCCAGCAAAACTGGAGTCAGTGGGAATCGGGGAAAACTCTCCACTGGTTGGAGTCATACATAGCACAAAGGAACATGGGTGTGGTTAGAACCATACAACCATAGAAAAGTTACAGCACAGAAGGAGGCCATTCAGCCCATCTTATACATGCCAACCCGAGGACACCCAGGTGCCCTTTCTAATTCCACCTTCCTGCACCCGGCCCATAGCCCTGCAGCTTACAGCACTTTAGGTGCAGATCCAGGTGGTGGTGTTCCCATCTATCTGCAGCCCTTGTCCTTCTAGATGGTAGTGGTCGTGAGTTTGGAAGGGGCTGTCTAAGGAGCCTTGGTGAATTCCTGCGGTGCATTTTGTAAATGGTACACACTGCTGCTACTGTGCGTCGGTGGTGGAGGGAGAGAATGGTTGCGCATGGGGTGCCAATCTGGCTGCTTTGTCCTGGATGGTGTCCAGTTTCTGAGTGTTGTAAGAGCTGCACTCATCCAGGCAATATAAACTTTTTATAAGAGTTTAGAGTTTCTGCCTCCACCACCAACTTGGGCAACGAATTCCAGACACCCACTACCCTCTGCGTAAAAAGGTTCTTCCTCATGTACCCCCTACACCTTCTGCCACTTATCTTGAATCTATGTCTCCTGGTTCTAGAATTCTCCACCAAGGGAAATAATTTTATCCTGTCCACTCTATCTATTCCCCTCATAATTTTGTACACCTCAATCAAGTCACCTCTCAACCTTCTTTGTTCGAAGGAAAATAACCCCAACCTATCCAATCTCTCCTCGTAGCTACACTTTTCTAACCCTGGCAACATTCTTGTAAACCTCCTCTGCACTCTCTCCAAAGCTATCACATTCTTCCTGTAATGTGGTGACCAGAACTGCACACAATACTCCAGTTGTGGCCTCACCAGTGTTTTATACAATTCCAACATTATTTTCTTACTTTTATATTCTGTACCTCTGCCAATGAAGGAGAGCATTCCATATGCCTTCTTTACAACCTTGTCTACTTGAACTGCTGCCTTCAGGGACCTGTGTACTTGTATGCCAAGATCTCTCACTTCATCTACCCCTCTTAGGATATTCCCATTTATTGCGTAATCCCTGTAACTGTTTAACCTCCCTAAATATATGACCTCACACTTCTCTATGTTAAAATCTATCTGCCACTTTACCGCCCACTCCACCAACCCACCTATATTGTTTTGGAGATTATGGCTCTCCTCTACACTATCCACTACTCGGCCAATCTTTGTGTCATCTGCAAATTTCCCAATTGTATCCCCCACGTTCATGTCCAAATCGTTAATATATAACACAAACAGCAAGGGTCCCAACACCGAGCCCTGTGGAACACCACTTGAGACAACTGGTTGTTGGATGTCAGTCATCTCAGCTCCAGGACATCACTGCAGGAGTTCCTCAGGGTAGTGTCCTCGGCCCAACCATCTTCAGCTGCTTCATCAATGACAGTCCTTCCATCATAAGGTCAGATGATTGCACAATGTTCAGCACCATTCACAACTCCTCAGACACTGAAGCAGCCCATGTCCAAATGCAGCAAGACCTGAACAATATCCAGGCTTGGGCTGACAAGTGGCAAGTAACATTTGCACCAGACAAGTGTCAGGCAATGACCATCTCCAACAAGAGAGAACCTAACCATTGCCTCTTGATGTTCAATGTCATTATCATCACTGAATCCCCCTCTATCAACATCCTGAGGGGTACCAATGACCAGAAACTGAACTGGACCAGCCATATAAATACTGTGGCTACAAGAGCAGGTCAAAAGCTAGGAATCATGTGATGAGTAACTCACCTCCTGACACCCCAAAGCCTGTCCACCATCAACAAGGCACAAGTCAGGAGTGTGATGGAATACTCTCCACTTGCCTGGATGAGTGCAGGTCTTACAACACTCAGAAGCTGGACACCATCCAGGACAAAGCAGCCAGATTGGCACCCCATGCGCAACCATTCTCTCCCTCCACCACCGACGCACAGTAGCAGCAGTGTGTACCATCTACAAAATGCACCGCAGGAATTCACCAAGGCTCCTTAGACAGCCCCTTCCAAACCCATGACCACTGCCATCTAGAAGGACAAGGGCTGCAGATAGATGGGAACACCACCACCTGGAAGTTCCCCTCCAAGTCACTCACCATCCTGACTTGGAAATATATCGCCGTTCCTTCACTGTCGCTGTGTCAAAATCCTGGAACTCCCTCCCTAACAGCACCGTGGGTGTACCTACACCACATGGACTGCAGCGGTTCAAGAAGGCAGCTCACCACCACCTTCTTAAGGGCAACTAGGGATGGGCAATAAATGCTGGTCCAGCCAGCGAAGCCCACATCCCATGAATGAATTTTTAAAAAGTTAGCATACAGGTGCAGCAAACAATTAGGAGGGCAAATGGCATGTTGGCCTGTATTTGAAGGGGATTGTGGTACAGGAATAAAGATGTCTTGCTACAACTGTAGCTATAATTGCAGAGGGTTTTGATGAGACAACTATTTGCAGCTTTGGTCTCCATATTTAAGAAAGGATATACATAAACTGGAGACGGTGCAGCAAAGGTTCACTAGATTGGTCCCTGGAATGAGCAGGCTGTCCCAGGATGAGAGGCTGTGTAAATTGGTTCTATATTCTCCAGTGTTTAGAAGAATAGGAGGAAATGTATATGATTCTGAGGGGGATTGATAGGGTGGAAGCTGAGAGATTGTTTCCGCTGGTTGGGGAGTCCAGAATACAGGGATAAAGGGCTGATCATTTGGGCCTGACATGAGGAAGAATTTCTTCAAGGGGTTGTGAATCTTTGGAATTCTCTACCCCTGAGGATTGTGGATGTTCCATCATTGATCACATTTAAGGCTGGGATAGACAAATTTATGGTCTCTCAGGGAATTAAGGGATTTGGGGAGAGGGCAGGAAAATGGAGTTGAAGCCCAAGATCAGAACCAATCGAACTGAATGATGGAGCAGGCTCGATGGGCCGTGTGGTCTAGTCCTGCTCCTATCTCTGTGTTCTTGTGCTGTTCCTCAGTACTACCCATCCAATAATGCATCGTGACCTTTAGTACTGACCATTCAAAGTGCAGCAAGGCCTTCAGTACTGATTCTCCAACAGTGCAGCACTCCCTCAATACTTCCTCCTGACAGTGCAGCACTCTATCAGTACTTACCCTCTGACCGTGCAGCAATCTCTCAGTACTGTCCCTCTGACGGTGTAGCACTCCCTCAGTACTGGCCCTCTGACAGTGCAGCAATCCCTCAGTATAGAACCTCAGACACTGCAGCATTCCCTCAGTACAGACCCTCTGACAGTGCAGCACTCCCTCAGTACTGACCCTCTGACACTGCAGCACTTCCTCATTACTGACCCTCTGAAAGTGCAGCACTCCCTCAGTACTGTCCCTCCAACAGTGCAGCTCTATCTCAGTACTGAACCTCTGACAGTGCAGCACTCCCTCAGTACTGACCCTCTGATAGTGCAGCACTCCCACAGTCCTGACCGTCTGACAGAGCATCACTCCCTCAGAACTGTCCCTCTGGCAGTGCAGCACTCCCTCAGTACTCACCCTCTGACTGTGCAGCACTCCCTCGGTACTGACGCTCTGACAGTGCCGCACTCCGTCAGTACTCACCCTCTGACTGTGCAGCACTCCCTCGGTACTGCCCCTCTGACAGTGCAGCACTCCCTCAGTAATGAGCGTCTGACAGTAAAGCATTCCCTCAGGACAGAACCTCTGACACTGCAGCACTCCCTCAGTACTGACGCTCTGAAAGTGCAGCACTCCATCAGTACTTACCCTCTGACAGTGCAGCACTCTGTCAGTACTGACCCTCCATCAGTGCAGTACTCCCTCAGTACTGACCCTCTGACAGTGCAGCACTCCCTCAGTACTGACCCTGTGAAAGTGCGGCACTCCCTCAGTACTGACCCTCTGACTGTGCGGCAATCCCTCATTACTGACCCTCTGACAGTGCAGCTCTCCATCAGTAAAGAATGTCTGACAGTGCAGCAGTCCCTCAGTAAAGAACATCTGACAGAGCATCACTCCTTCAGTACTGACCCCCTGAAAGTGCAGCACTCCCTCAATACTGTCCCTCTAGCAGTGCAGCACTCCTTCAGTACAAACCCTCTGACAGTGCGGCACTCCCTCAGTACTGACCCTCTGACAGTGGAACTCTCCTTCAGTACTGATCCTCTCACAGTGCAGCACTCCCACAGTGCTGACCCTCTGACAGTGCAGCACTCCCTCAGTACTGACCCTCTGACAGTGCAGCACGCCCTCAGTCCTGACCGTCTGACAGTGCGGGACTCCCTCAATACTGACCCTCTGGCAGTGTAGCTCTCCCTCAGTAAAGAATATTTGACAGAGCATCACTCCCTCAGTACTGTCCCTCTGACAGTGCAGCTCTCCCTCAGTAAAGAACATCTGACAGAGCATCACTCCCTCAGTACTGACCCTCTGGCAGTGCAGCACTCCCTCAATACTGTCCCTCCAGCAGTGCAGCTCTCCCTCAGTACAGATCCTCTGGATGTGCAGCATTCCTTCGGTACTGACCCTTTAGCAGTGCAGGATGCCCTCAGTACTCACCCTCTGGCTGTACAGCTCTCCGTCAGTAAAGAACATCTGACAGTGCAGCACTCCCTCAGTACTGACCCTCTGAAAGTGCAGCCCTCCGTCAGTACTGACAGTCTGACAGTGCACGACTCCATCAGAACTGACCCTCTGACAGTGCAGCACTCCCTCAGTACTGCCTCTCTGATGGTTCACCACTCCCTCAGTACTGACCCTCTGACAGTGCAGCTCTCCCTCAGTAAAGAATGTCTGACAGTGCAGCTCTCCTTCAGTACTGATCCTCTCACAGTGCAGCACTCCCACAGTGCTGACCCTCTGACAGTGCAGCACTCCCTCAGTCCTGAAAGTCTGACAGTGCGTGAGTCCCTCAATACTGGCCCTCTGGCAGTGTGGCTCTCCCTCAGTAAAGAATATTTGACAGAGCATCACTCCCTCAGTACTGTCCCTCTGACAGTGCAGCTCTCCCTCAGTAAAGAATGTCTGACAGTGCAGCAGTCCCTCAGTAAAGAACATCTGACAGAGCATCACTCCTTCATTACTGACCCCCTGAAAGTGCAGCACTCCCTCAATACTGTCCCTCTAGCAGTACAGCATTCCTTCAGTACAAACCCTCTGACAGTGCGGCACTCCCTCAGTACTGACCCTCTGACAGTGCAGCACTCCCTCAGTAAAGAATGTCTGACAGTGCAACTCTCCTTCAGTACTGATCCTCTCACAGTGCAGCACTCCCACAGTGCTGACCCTCTGACAGTGCAGCTCTCCTTCAGTACTGATCCTCTCACAGTGCAGCACTCCCACAGTGCTGACCCTCTGACAGTGCAGCACTCCCTCAGTCCTGACCGTCTGACAGTGCGGGACTCCCTCAGTACTGACCCTCTGGCAGTGTAGCTCTCCCTCAGTAAAGAACATCTGACAGAGCATCACTCACTCAGTACTGACCCTCTGAAAGTGCAGCACTCCCTCAATACTGTCCCTCTAGCAGTGCAGCTCTCCCTCAGCGCTGATCCTCTGGATCTGCAGCATTCCTTCGGTACTAACACTTTAGCAGTGCAGGATGCCCTCAGTACTCACCCTCTGGCTGTACAGCTCTCCGTCTGTAAAGAACATCTGACAGTGCAGCACTCCCTCAGTACCGACCCTCTGGCCGTGCAGCTCTCCCTCAGTAAAGAACGTCTGACAGTGCAACGCTCCCTCAGTACAGGCCCTCTGATAGTGCAGCACTCTCTCAGTACTGACCCTCTGACAGTGCAGCACTCCCTCAGTCCTGACCGTCTGACAGTGCGTGAGTCCCTCAATACTGGCCCGCTGGCAGTGTGGCTCTCCCTCGGTAAAGAATATTTGACAGAGCATCACTCCCTCAGTACTGTCCCTCTGACAGTGCAGCACTCCCTCAGTACTGACCCTCTTACGGTGCAGCACACCCTCAATTCTGACTCTCTGACCGTGCAGCACTCCCTCAGTACTGACCCTCTTACGGTGCAGCACACCCTCAAATCTGACTCTCTGACCGTGCAGTACTCCCTCAGTACTGAACTTCTGACAGTGCAGCATTCCCTCAGCATAGAACCTCTGACACTGCAGCATTCCCTCAGTACTGTCCCTCTGACATTGCAGCACTCCCCCAATACTGACCCTCTGAAAGTGAAGCACACCCTCAGTCCTGTCCCTCCGACAGTGCAGCTCTATCTCAGTACTGAACCTCTGACAGTGCAGCACTCCCTCAGTACTGCCCCTCTGAAAGTGCAGCACTCCCTCAGTACTGCCCCTCTGACGGTGCACCACTCCCTCAGTACTGACCGTCTGACAGTGCAGCATTCCTTCAGTACTGACCCTCTGACAGTGCAGCACTCTCTCAGTAATGACCCTCTAGCAGTGCAGCTCACCCTCAGTGCTGATCCTCTGGATGTGCAGCATTCCCTCGCTACTACCCTCTGACAGTGCAGCTCGCACTCAGTAAAGAATGTCTGACAGGGCAGCACTCCCTCAGTACTGACCCTCTGGCCGTGCAGCTCTCCCTCAGTAAAGAATGTCTGACAGTGCAGCACTCCCTCAGTACTGAGCCTCTGATAGTGCAGCACTCCCTCAGTACTGACCCTCTGACACTGCAGCACTCCCTCAGTCCTGACCGTCTGACAGTGCGGGACTCCCTCAGTACTGACCCTCTGGCAGTGTAGCTCTCCCTCAGTAAAGAACATCTGACAGAGCATCACTCCCTCAGTACTGACCCTCTGAAAGTGCAGCACTCCCTCAATACTGTCCCTCTAGCAGTGCAGCTCTCCCTCAGTACTGATCCTCTGGATGTGCAGCATTCCTTCGGTACTGATCCCTTAGCAGTGCAGGATGCCCTCAGTACTCACCCTCTGGCTGTACAGCTCTCCGTCAGTAAAGAACATCTGACAGTGCAGCACTCCCTCAGTACTGACCCTCTGGCCGTGCAGCTCTCCCTCAGTAAAGAACGGCTGACAGTGCAACATTCCCTCAGTACAGGCCCTCTGATAGTGCAGCACTCTCTCAGTACTGACCCTCTGACAGTGCAGTTCTCCTTCAGTACTGATCCTCTCACAGTGCAGCACTCCCTCAGTGCTGACCCTCTGACAGTGCAGCACTCCCTCAGTCCTGACCGTCTGACAGTGCGGGAGTCCCTCAGTACTGACCCTCTGACAGTGCAGCACTCTTTCAGTACTGACCCTCTAGCAGTGCAGCTCTCCCTGAGTGCGGATCCTCTGGATGTGCAGCATTCCCTCGGTACTGCCCCTCTGACAGTGCAGCACTCCTTCAGTACTGCCCCTCTGACAGTGCAGCACTCCTTCAGTACTGCCCCTCTGACAGTGCAGCATTCCCTCACCACTGCCCCTCTGACGGTGCACCACTCCCTCAGTACTGACCGTCTGACAGTGCAGCACTCCCTCAGTACTGACCCTCTGACAGTGCAGCTCACCCTCAGTAAAGAATGTCTGACAGTGCAGCACTCCTTCTGTACTTAACCTCTGGCCGTGCAGCTCTCCCACAGTAAGGAACGTCTGACAGAGCAGCACTCCATCAGTACTGACCCTCTGATAGTGCAGCACTCCTACAGTACTGACCCTCTGACAGTGCAGCTCTCCTTCAGTACTGATCCTCTCACAGTGCAGCACTCCCTCATTACTGACCCTCTGACAGTGCAGCACTCCCTCAGTAATGAGCGTCTGACAGTGCGGGACTCCCTCAGTACTGACCCTGTGGCAATGCAGCTCTCCCTCAGTAAAGAACATCTGACAGAGCATCAGTCCATCAGTACTGAGCGTCTGGCAGTGCAGCACTCCCTCAATACTGACCCTCTAGCTGTGCAGCTCTCCCACATTACTGCCCCTCTGACGGTGCACCACTCCCTCATTACTGACCCTCTCACAGTCAGCACTCCTTCAGTACTGACCCTCTGACAGTGCAGCACTCCCTCAGTACTGACCCTCTGATAGTGCAGCACTCCCTCAGTACTGACCCTCTGGCAGTGTAGCTCTCCCTCAGTAAAGAACATCTGACAGAGCATCACTCCCTCAGTATTGACCCTCTGGCAGTGCAGCACTCCCTCAATACTGACCCTCTAGCAATGCAGCTCTCCCTCAATACTGATCCTCTGGACGTGCAGCATTCCCTCGGTACTGACCCTCTGACAGTACAGCACTCCCTCAGTACTGACCCTCTGACCGTGCAGCATTCCCTCAGTACTGCCCCCCTGACAGTGCAGCACTCCCTCAGTACTGCCCCTCTGACGGTGCACCACTCCCTCAGTACTGACCCTCTCACTGTGCAGCACTCCTTCCGTACTGACCCTCTGACAGTGCGGCACTCCCTCAGTACTGAAACTCAGACAGTGCAGCTCTCCTTCAGTACTGAGCCCCTCACAGTGCAGCACTCTCACAGTGCTGATCCTCTGTATGTGCTGCATTCCCTCGGTACTGACCCTCTAGCAGTTAAGGTCTCCCTCAGTACTGACCCTCTGGCCGTGCAGCTCTCCCTCATAAAGAACGTCTGACAGCGCAGCACTCTTTCAGTACTGACCCTCTGGCCGTGCAGCACTCCCTCAATACTGACCCTCTAACAGTGCCGCACTCCCTCAGCACTGACCCTCAGACAGTGCAGAACACCTCAATTCTGACCTTCTGACGGTGCAACACTCCCTCACTATTGACCGTCTGACAGTTCAGCACTCTCTCAGTACTGACCCTCTTACAGTGCAGCACTCCCTCAGTACTGACCCTCTAACAGTGCCGCACTCCCTCAATACTGACCCTCTAACAGTGCCGCACTCCCTCAATTCTGACCCTCTAACAGTGCCGCACTCCCTCAATACTGACCCTCTGACAGTGCAGAACACCGTCAATTCTGACCTTCTGACGGTGCAGCACTCCCTCAGTATTGACCGTCTGACAGTTCAGCACTCTCTCAGTACTGACCCTCTTACAGTGCAGCACTCCCTCAATACTGACCCTCTAACAGTGCCGCACTCCCTCAATACTGACCCTCTAACAGTGCCGCACTCCCTCAATTCTGACCCTCTAACAGTGCCGCACTCCCTCAATACTGACCCTCTGACAGTGCAGAACACCGTCAATTCTGACCTTCTGACGGTGCAGCACTCACTCAGTATTGACCGTCTGACAGTGCAGCACGCCCTCAGTACTTACCCTCCCTCAATACTGACCCTCTAACAGTGCCGCACTCTCTCAGTACTGACACTCTGACAGTGCAGCACTCCCTCAATGCTGACCCTCTAACAGTGCCGCACTCCCTCAGTACTGAACCTCTGACAGCGCAGCAGTCTCTCAGTACTGCCTCTCTGACAGTGCAGCACTCCCTCAATACTGACCCTCTGACAGTGCAGCACTCCCTCAGTACTGCCCCTCTGACAGTGCAGCACTCCTACATAATGAGCCTCTGACAGTGCAGCACGCCCTCAGTACTGACCCTCTGACAGCGCAGCAGTACCTCAGTACTGCCCCTCTGACAGTGCAGCACTCCCTCAATACTGACCCTCTGACAGTGCAGCACTCCCTCAGTACTGACCCTCTGACAGTCCAGCTCTCCCTCAGTAAAGAATGTCTGACAGTGCAGCACTCCCTCAGTACTGACCCTCTGGCCGTGCAGCTCTACCTCAGTAAATAACGTCTGACAGTGCAGCACTCCCTCAGTACTGACCCTCTGATAGTGCAGCACTTCCTCAGTACTGGGCCTATGATAGTGCAGCACTGCCTAAGTACTGACCCTCGGACAGTGCAGTACTCCTTCAGTACTGACCCTCTGAGATTTCAGCACTTTATCAGTTCTGACCCTCTGAGAGTACAGCACACCCTCAGTACTGACCCTCTGACAGTGCAGCACTCCCTCAATACTGACCCTCTGACAGTGCAGCACTCCCTCAGTACTGCCCCTCTGACAGTGCAGCACTCCTACAGTACTGACCCTCTGACAGTGCAGCTCTCCTTCAGTACTGATCCTCTCACAGTGCAGCACTCCCTCATTACTGACACTCTGACAGTGCAGCACTCCCTCAGTAATGAGCGTCTGACAGTGCGGGACTCCCTCAGTACTGACCCTGTGGCAATGCAGCTCTCCCTCAGTAAAGAACATCTGACAGAGCATCAGTCCATCAGTACTGACCGTCTGGCAGTGCAGCACTCCCTCAATACTGACCCTCTAGCAGTGCAGCTCTCCCTCAGTACTGCCCCTCTGACAGTGCAGCACTCCTACAGTACTGACCCTCTGACAGTGCAGCTCTCCTTCAGTACTGATCCTCTCACAGTGCAGCACTCCCTCATTACTGACCCTCTGACAGTGCAGCACTCCCTCAGTAATGAGCGTCTGACAGTGCGGGACTCCCTCAGTACTGACCCTGTGGCAATGCAGCTCTCCCTCAGTAAAGAACATCTGACAGAGCATCAGTCCATCAGTACTGACCGTCTGGCAGTGCAGCACTCCCTCAATACTGACCCTCTAGCAGTGCAGCTCTCCCACAGTACTGCCCCTCTGACGGTGCACCACTCCCTCAGTACTGACCCTCTCACAGTCAGCACTCCTTCAGTACTGACCCTCTGACAGTGCGGCACTCCCTCAGTACTGACAGTCTGACAGTGCAGCACTCCCTCAGTACTGACCCTCTGATAGTGCAGCACTCCCTCAGTACTGACCCTCTGACCGTGCAGCACTCCCTCAGTACTGCCCCCCTGACAGTCCAGCACACCCTCAGTACTGCCCCTCTGACGGTGCACCACTCCCTCAGTACTGACCCTATCACAGCCAGCACTACTTCAGTACTGACCGTCTGACAGTGCGGCACTCCCTCAGTACTGACACTCTGACAGTGCAGCACTCCCTCAGTACTGAGACTCTGACAGTGCAGCACTCCCTCAGTACTGACCCTCTGACAGTGCAGCTCTCCTTCAGTACTGATCCTCTCACAGTGCAGCACTCCCACAGTGTTGACCCTCTGACAGTGCAGCACTCCCTCAGTCCTGACCGTCTGACAGTGCGGCACTCCCTCAGTACTGACTCTCTGACAGTGCAGCACTCTCTCAGTACTGAGACTCTGACAGTGCAGCACTCCCTCAGTACTGACCCTCTGACAGTGCAGCTCTCCTTCAGTACTGATCCTCTCACAGTGCAGCACTCCCACAGTGTTGACCCTCAGACAGTGCAGCACTCCCTCAGTCCTGACCGTCTGACAGTGCGGGACACCCTCAGTACTGATCCTCTGGCAGTGTAGCTCTCCCTCAGTAAAGAACATTTGACAGAGCATCACTCCCTCAGTACTGACCCTCTGAAAGTGCAGCAATCCCTCAATACTGTCCCTCTAGCAGTGCAGCTCTCCCTCAGTGCTGATCCTCTGGATGTGCAGCATTCCCTCGTTACTGACCCTCCAGCAGTGCAGGACTCCCTCAGTACTGTCCCTCTGACAGTGCTGCACTCCCTCAGTATTGACCGTCTGACATTGCAGCAATTCTTCAGTGCTGACCAACTGACATTGCAGCACGCCCTCAGTACTGACCATCTGACAGTGCAGCACTCCTTCAGTACTGCCCCTCTGACAGTGCAGCACACCCTCAGTACTGACCCTCTAACAGTGCAGCACTCCCTCAGTACTGCCCCTCTGACAGTACAGCAGTCCCTCAGTACTGACCCTCTGACAGTGCAGCTCTCCCTCAGTAAAGAATGACTGACAGTGCAGCACTCCCTCAGTATGGACCCTCTGGCCGTGCAGCTCTCCCTCAGTAAATAACGTCTGACAGTGCAGCACCCCCTCAGTACTGACCCTCTGATAGGGCAGCACTCCCTCAGTACTGACCCTCTGGCAATGCAGCACTCACTCAATACTGACCCTCTGACAGTGCAGCACTCTCTCAGTACTGAACCTCCATCAGTGCAGCACTCCCTCAGTAGTGACCCTCTGACAGTGCAGCACTCCCTAGGTACTGAACCTCTGCCGTGCAGCTCTCCCTCAGTAAATAACTCCTGACCGTGCAGCACTCCCTCATTACTGACCCTCTGTCAGTGCAGCGCTCCCTCAGTACTGTCCCTCCAACAGTGCAGCTCTATCTCAGTACTGCCCCTCTGACGGTGCAGCACTCCCTCAGTACTGACCATCTGACAGTGCAGCGCACCCTCAAAACTGACTCTCTGACCGTGCAGTACTCCCTCAGTACTGACCCTCTGACAGTGCAGCACTCTCTCAGTACTGACAGTCTGACAGTGCAGCACTCCCTCAGCACTGACCCTCTGACACTGCAGCACTCCCTCAGTACTGACCCTCTGACAGTGCAGCATTCCCTCAGTATAGAACCTCTGACACTGCTGCATTCCCTCAGTACTGTCCCTCTGACACTGCAGCACTCCCTCAATACTGACCCTCTGAAAGTGAAGCACTCCCTCAGTACTGTCCCTCCGACAGTGCAGCTCTATCTCAGTACTGAACCTCTGACAGTGCAGCACTCCCTCAATATTGACCCTCTGAGAGTGCAGCACTCTCTCAGTAATGACCCTCTAGCAGTGCAGCTCACCCTCAGTGCTGATCCTCTGTATGTGCAGCATTCCCTCGCTACTACCCTCTGACAGTGCAGCACTCCCTCAGTACTGCCGCTCTGACAGTGCAGCACTCCTTCAGTACTGCCCCTCTGACAGTGCTGCACTCCCTCAGTACTGCCCCTCTGATGGTGCACCAGTCCCTCAGTACTGACCGTCTGACAGTGCAGCATTCCTTCAGTACTGACCATCTGACAGTGCAGCACTCCCTCAGCAATGAACCTCTGACAGTGCAGCTCACCCTCAGTAAAGAATGTCTGACAGAACAGCACTCATTCATTACTGACCCTCTTGCCGTGCAGCTCTCCCTCAGAAAAGAACGTCTGACAGTGCAGCACTCCCTCAGTACTGACACTCTGATAGTGCAGCACTCCCTCAGTACTGACCCTCTGACACTGCAGCACTCCCTCAGTCCTGACCGTCTGACAGTGCGGGACTCCCTCAGTACTGACCCTCTGGCAGTGTAGCTCTCCCTCAGTAAAGAACATCTGACAGAGCATCACTCCCTCAGTACTGACTCTCTGGCAGTGCAGCACTCCCTCAATACTGACCCTCTAGCAATGCAGCTCTCCCTCAGTACTGATCCTCTGGACGTGCAGCATTCCCTCGGTACTGACCTTCTGACAGTACAGCTCTCCCTCAGTACTGACCCTCTGACCGTGCAGCACTCACTCAATACTGACCCTCTAACAGTGTTGCACTCCCTCAGTACTGACCCTCTTACGGTGCAGCACTATCTCAATTCTGACTTTCTGACCGTGCAGCACTCTCTCAGTACTGACCTTCTGACGGTGCAGCACTTCTTCCTTGCTGACTCTCTGACAGTGCAGCACTCCCTCAGTACTTACAGTCTGACAGTGCAGCAGTCCTTCAGTACTGAGCCTCTGACAGTGCAGCCCTCCCTCAGTACTGACCCTCTGACAGCGCAGCAATCCCTCAGTACTGCCCCTCTGACAGTGCAGCACTCCCTCAGTACTGACCCTCTGACAGTGCAGCACTCCCTCAGTACTGACCCTCTGACAGTGCAGCTCTCCCTCAATAAAGAATGTCTGACAGGGCAGCACTGCCTCAGTACTGACCCTCTGACAGTGCAGCTCTCCCTCAGTAAAGAATGTCTGACAGTGCAGCACTCCCTCAGTACTGACCCTCTGATAGTGCAGCACTCCCTCAGTACTGGGCCTCTGATAGTGCAGCACTGCCTAAGTACTGACCCTCTGACAGTGCAGCACTCCTTCAGTACTGACCCTCTGAGATTTCAGCACTTTATCAGTTCTGACCCTCTGACAGTGCAGCACACTCTCAGTACTGACCCTCTGACAGTGCAAAACTCCCTCAATGCTGACCCTCTGACAGCGCAGCTCTCCCTCAGTACTCAACCTCTGACAGTGCAGCACTCCCTCAGAACAGAACATCTGACCGTGCACCACTCCCTCAGTACTGACCCTCTGACGATGCACCACTCCCTCAGTACTGCCGCTCTGACAGTTCAGCATTCCTTCAGTTCTGACCCTCGGACAGTGCAGCACTCCTTCAGTACTGACCCTCTGAGATTTCAGCACTTTATCAGTTCTGACCCTCTGACAGTGCAGAACTCCCTCAATGCTGACCCTCTGACAGCGCAGCTCTCCCTCAGTACTGAACCTCTGACAGTGCAGCACACCCTCAGTACTGCCGCTCTGACAGTTCAGCACTCCTTCACTTCTGACCCTCTGACAGTGCAGCCCTCCATCAGTAAAGAATGTCTGACAGTGCAGCACTCCCTCAGTAGTGTCCCTCTGGCCGTGCTGCTCCCCCTCAGTACTGACCCTCTGACAGTGCAACACTCCCTCAGTTCTGACCCTCTGACAGTGCAGCAATCCCTCAGAACTGAACATCTGACCGTGCACCACTCCCACAGTCCTGACCCTCTGACGATGCAACACTCCCTCAGTAATGATCCTCTGACGGTGCACCACTCCCTCAGTACTGCTGCTCTGACAGTTCAGCACTCCTTCGCTACTGACCCTCTGACAGTGCAGCTTTCCCTCAGTAAAGAATGTTTGACAGTGCAGCAATCCCTCAGTACTGTCCCTCTGGCCGTGCTGCTCTCCCTCAGTAAAGAACGTCTGACAGTGCAGCACTCCCTCAGTTCTGACCCTCTGACAGTGCAGCACTCCCTCAGTACTGCCCCTCTGATGGTGCGGCACTCCCTCAGTACTTACGCTCTGACAGTGCAGCACATCCTCAATTCTGACTCTCTGACAGTGCGGCACTCCCTCAGTACTGACCCTCTGACAGTGCAGGACTCTCTCAGTACTGACCCTCTAATGATGCAGCACTCCCTCATTATGACCCTCTGACAGTGCAGCACTCCCTCAGTACTGACCCTCTGACAGTGCAGCGATCCCTCAATAATGTCGCACTGGCAATACAGCTCTCCCTCAGTTAAGAACGTCTGACAGTGCAGCATACCCTCACTACTGACCCTCTTACTGAGCAGCGCTCCCTCAGTACAGACCCTCTGACTGCGCAGCTCTCCTTCAGTGCTGACCCTCTGACATTGCAGCACGCCCTCAGTACTAACCCTCTGACAGTGCAGCACTCCCTCAGGAGTGACCCTCTGACAGTGCAGCACTCCTTCCGTACTGAGCCTCTGAGATTTCAGCACTTTATCAGTTCTGACCCTCTGACAGTGCAGCACACTCTCAGTACTGACCCTCTGACAGTGCAGAACTCCCTCAATGCTGAACCTCTGACAGCGCAGCTCTCCTTCAGTACTCAACCTCTGACAGTGCAGCACTCCCTCAGTACTGACAATCTGACAGTTCAGCACTCCTTCACTACTGACCCTCTGACAGTGCAGCCCTCCCTCAGTAAAGAATGTCTGACAGTGCAGCACTCCCTCAGTACTGTCCATCTAGCCGTGCTGCTCTCCCTCAGTAAAGAACGTCTGACAGTGCAGCGCTCCCTCAGTTCTGACCCTCTGACAGTGCAGCACTCCCTCAGAACTGAACATCTGACCGTGCACCACTCCCTCAGTACTGACCCTCTGACGATGCACCACTCCCTCAGTACTGATCCTCTGACGGTGCACCACTCCCTCAGTACTGCCGCTCTGACAGTTCAGCATTCCCTCAGTACTGACCCTCTGACAGTGCAGGACTCCCTCAGTACTGACCCTCTAATGGTACAGCACTCCCTCAGTATGACCCTCTTACAGTACAGCACTCCCTCAGTACTGACCCTCTGACAGTGTAGCGCTCCCTCAGTACTGATCCTCTGACAGTGCAGCACTCCCTCAGTACAGACCATCTGACAGTGCAGCTCTCCTCAGTAAAGAATGTATGACAGTGCAGCACTCCCTCAATAATGTCGCAATGGCAATGCAGCTCTCCCTCAGTAAAGAAGGTCTGAAAGTGCAGCATACCCTCACTAATGACCCTCTTACTGAGCAGCGCTCCCTCAGTACTGACCCTCTGACAGCGCAGCTCTCCTTCAGTACTGACCCTCTGACAGTGCAGCACTCCCTCAGTACTGACCCTCAGACAGTGCAGCACTCCCTCAGTACTGATCCTCTGACAGTGCAGCACTCCCTCAATACTGACCCTCTGGCAGTGCAGCTCTCCCTCAGTAAAGAACGTCTGATAGAGCATCAGTCCTTCAGTACTGATCCTCTGGCAGTGCAGCACTCCCTCAATACTAAACCTCTGACAGTGCTGCACTCCCCCAGTACTGGCCCTGTGACAGTGCAGGATTCCCTCACTACTGACCCTCTGATAGTGCAGCACTGCCTAAGTACTGACTCTCTGACAGTGCAGCACACCTTCAGTACTGAGCCTCTGAACTTGCAGCACTCCCACAATACTGACCTTATGACAGTTCAGCACTCCCTCAGTACTGACCCTCTAGCAGTGCAGCTCTCCCTCAGTGCTGATCCTCTGGATGTGCAGCATTCCCTTGGTACTGACCCTCTGACAGTGCAGCACTCACTCAGGAGTGACCCTCTGACAGTGCAGCAAATCTTCAGTACTGACCCTCTGACAGTGCAGCACTCCCTCAGTACTGACCCTCTGACAGTGCAGCGCTCCCTCAGTACTGACGATCTGGCAGTGCAGCACTCCCTCAGTACTGGACCTCTGGCAGTGCAGCACTCCCTCAATACTGACCCTCTAGCAGTGCAGCTCTCCCTCAGTGCTGATCCTTTGGATGTGCAGCATTCCCTCGGTACTGCCCCTCTGACAGTGCAGCACTCCCTCAGTACTGCCCCTCTGAGGGTGCAGCACTCCCTCAATACTGACCCTCTGACCGTGCAGCTCTCCCTAAGTAAAGAATGTCTGACAATGCAGTAATCCCTCAGTGCTGATGCTCTGACAGTGCAGCACTCCCTCAGTACTGACCCTCTGACAGTGCAGCACTCCCTCAGTACTGACCCTCTGACAGCACAGCTCTCCCTCAGTAAACAACGTCTGACAATGCAGCAATCCCTCAGTCCTGACCGTCTGACAGCGCAGCAGTCCCTCAGTACTGCCCCTCTGACAGTGCAGAATTCCCTCAGTACTGACCCTCTGACAGTGCAGCTCACCCTCAGTAAAGAATGTCTGACAGTGCAGCACTCCCTCAGTACTGACCCTCTGGCCGTGCAGCTCTCCCTCAGTAAAGAATGTCTGACAGTGCAGCACTCCCTCAGTACTGACACTCTGATAGTGCAGCACTCCCTCAGTACTGACCCTCTGACACTGCAGCACTCCCTCAGTCCTGACCGTCTGACAGTGCGGGACTCCCTCAGTACTGACCCTCTGGCAGTGTAGCTCTCCCTCAGTAAAGAACATCTGACAGAGCATCACTCCCTCAGTACTGACCCTCTAGCAATGCAGCTCTCCCTCAGTACTGATCCTCTGGACGTGCAGCATTCCCTCGGTACTGACCTTCTGACAGTACAGCTCTCCCTCAGTACTGACCCTCTGACCGTGCAGCACTCACTCAATACTGACCCTCTAACAGTGTTGCACTCCCTCAGTACTGACCCTCTTACGGTGCAGCACTATCTCAATTCTGACTTTCTGACCGTGCAGCACTCTCTCAGTACTGACCTTCTGACGGTGCAGCACTTCTTCCTTGCTGACTCTCTGACAGTGCAGCACTCCCTCAGTACTTACAGTCTGACAGTGCAGCAGTCCTTCAGTACTGACCCTCTGACAGCGCAGCAATCCCTCAGTACTGCCCCTCTGACAGTGCAGCACTCCCTCAGTACTGACCCTCTGACAGTGCAGCACTCCCTCAGTACTGACCCTCTGACAGTGCAGCTCTCCCTCAATAAAGAATGTCTGACAGGGCAGCACTGCCTCAGTACTGACCCTCTGACAGTGCAGCTCTCCCTCAGTAAAGAATGTCTGACAGTGCAGCACTCCCTCAGTACTGACCCTCTGATAGTGCAGCACTCCCTCAGTACTGGGCCTCTGATAGTGCAGCACTGCCGAAGTACTGACCCTCTGACAGTGCAGCACTCCTTCAGTACTGACCCTCTGAGATTTCAGCACTTTATCAGTTCTGACCCTCTGACAGTGCAGCACACTCTCAGTACTGACCCTCTGACAGTGCAGAACTCCCTCAATGCTGACCCTCTGACAGCGCAGCTCTCCCTCAGTACTCAACCTCTGACAGTGCAGCACTCCCTCAGTTCTGACCCTCTGACAGTGCAGCACTCCCTCAGAACTGAACATCTGACCGTGCACCACTCCCTCAGTACTGACCCTCTGACGATGCACCACTCCCTCAGTACTGCCGCTCTGACAGTTCAGCATTCCTTCAGTACTGACCCTCGGACAATGCAGCACTCCCTCAGTACTGACCCTCTGACGGTGCACCACTCCCTAAGTACTGACCCTCTGACGGTGCACCGCTCCCTCAGTACTGACGCTCTGACAGTTCAGCACTCCTTCAGTACTGACCCACTGTAAGTGCAGCACTCCCTCAGTAAAGAACGTCTGACAGTGCAGCGCTCCCTCAGTTCTGACCCTCTGACAGTGCAGCACTCCCTCAGAACTGAACATCTGACCGTGCACCACTCCCTCAGTACTGACCCTCTGACGATGCACCACTCCCTCAGTACTGATCCTCTGACGGTGCACCACTCCCTCAGTACTGCCGCTCTGACAGTTCAGCATTCCCTCAGTACTGACCCTCTGACAGTGCAGGACTCCCTCAGTACTGACCCTCTAATGGTACAGCACTCCCTCAGTATGACCCTCTTACAGTACAGCACTCCCTCAGTACTGACCCTCTGACAGTGTAGCGCTCCCTCAGTACTGATCCTCTGACAGTGCAGCACTCCCTCAGTACAGACCATCTGACAGTGCAGCTCTCCTCAGTAAAGAATGTATGACAGTGCAGCACTCCCTCAATAATGTCGCAATGGCAATGCAGCTCTCCCTCAGTAAAGAAGGTCTGAAAGTGCAGCATACCCTCACTAATGACCCTCTTACTGAGCAGCGCTCCCTCAGTACTGACCCTCTGACAGCGCAGCTCTCCTTCAGTACTGACCCTCTGACAGTGCAGCACTCCCTCAGTACTGACCCTCAGACAGTGCAGCACTCCCTCAGTACTGATCCTCTGACAGTGCAGCACTCCCTCAATACTGACCCTCTGGCAGTGCAGCTCTCCCTCAGTAAAGAACGTCTGATAGAGCATCAGTCCTTCAGTACTGATCCTCTGGCAGTGCAGCACTCCCTCAATACTAAACCTCTGACAGTGCTGCACTCCCCCAGTACTGGCCCTGTGACAGTGCAGGATTCCCTCACTACTGACCCTCTGATAGTGCAGCACTGCCTAAGTACTGACTCTCTGACAGTGCAGCACACCTTCAGTACTGAGCCTCTGAACTTGCAGCACTCCCACAATACTGACCTTATGACAGTTCAGCACTCCCTCAGTACTGACCCTCTAGCAGTGCAGCTCTCCCTCAGTGCTGATCCTCTGGATGTGCAGCATTCCCTTGGTACTGACCCTCTGACAGTGCAGCACTCACTCAGGAGTGACCCTCTGACAGTGCAGCAAATCTTCAGTACTGACCCTCTGACAGTGCAGCACTCCCTCAGTACTGACCCTCTGACAGTGCAGCGCTCCCTCAGTACTGACGATCTGGCAGTGCAGCACTCCCTCAGTACTGGACCTCTGGCAGTGCAGCACTCCCTCAATACTGACCCTCTAGCAGTGCAGCTCTCCCTCAGTGCTGATCCTTTGGATGTGCAGCATTCCCTCGGTACTGCCCCTCTGACAGTGCAGCACTCCCTCAGTACTGCCCCTCTGAGGGTGCAGCACTCCCTCAATACTGACCCTCTGACCGTGCAGCTCTCCCTAAGTAAAGAATGTCTGACAATGCAGTAATCCCTCAGTGCTGATGCTCTGACAGTGCAGCACTCCCTCAGTACTGACCCTCTGACAGCACAGCTCTCCCTCAGTAAACAACGTCTGACAATGCAGCAATCCCTCAGTCCTGACCGTCTGACAGCGCAGCAGTCCCTCAGTACTGCCCCTCTGACAGTGCAGAATTCCCTCAGTACTGACCCTCTGACAGTGCAGCTCACCCTCAGTAAAGAATGTCTGACAGTGCAGCACTCCCTCAGTACTGACCCTCTGGCCGTGCAGCTCTCCCTCAGTAAAGAATGTCTGACAGTGCAGCACTCCCTCAGTACTGACACTCTGATAGTGCAGCACTCCCTCAGTACTGACCCTCTGACACTGCAGCACTCCCTCAGTCCTGACCGTCTGACAGTGCGGGACTCCCTCAGTACTGACCCTCTGGCAGTGTAGCTCTCCCTCAGTAAAGAACATCTGACAGAGCATCACTCCCTCAGTACTGACCCTCTAGCAATGCAGCTCTCCCTCAGTACTGATCCTCTGGACGTGCAGCATTCCCTCGGTACTGACCTTCTGACAGTACAGCTCTCCCTCAGTACTGACCCTCTGACCGTGCAGCACTCACTCAATACTGACCCTCTAACAGTGTTGCACTCCCTCAGTACTGACCCTCTTACGGTGCAGCACTATCTCAATTCTGACTTTCTGACCGTGCAGCACTCTCTCAGTACTGACCTTCTGACGGTGCAGCACTTCTTCCTTGCTGACTCTCTGACAGTGCAGCACTCCCTCAGTACTTACAGTCTGACAGTGCAGCAGTCCTTCAGTACTGACCCTCTGACAGCGCAGCAATCCCTCAGTACTGCCCCTCTGACAGTGCAGCACTCCCTCAGTACTGACCCTCTGACAGTGCAGCACTCCCTCAGTACTGACCCTCTGACAGTGCAGCTCTCCCTCAATAAAGAATGTCTGACAGGGCAGCACTGCCTCAGTACTGACCCTCTGACAGTGCAGCTCTCCCTCAGTAAAGAATGTCTGACAGTGCAGCACTCCCTCAGTACTGACCCTCTGATAGTGCAGCACTCCCTCAGTACTGGGCCTCTGATAGTGCAGCACTGCCGAAGTACTGACCCTCTGACAGTGCAGCACTCCTTCAGTACTGACCCTCTGAGATTTCAGCACTTTATCAGTTCTGACCCTCTGACAGTGCAGCACACTCTCAGTACTGACCCTCTGACAGTGCAGAACTCCCTCAATGCTGACCCTCTGACAGCGCAGCTCTCCCTCAGTACTCAACCTCTGACAGTGCAGCACTCCCTCAGAACAGAACATCTGACCGTGCACCACTCCCTCAGTACTGACCCTCTGACGATGCACCACTCCCTCAGTACTGCCGCTCTGACAGTTCAGCATTCCTTCAGTTCTGACCCTCGGACAGTGCAGCACTCCTTCAGTACTGACCCTCTGAGATTTCAGCACTTTATCAGTTCTGACCCTCTGACAGTGCAGAACTCCCTCAATGCTGACCCTCTGACAGCGCAGCTCTCCCTCAGTACTGAACCTCTGACAGTGCAGCACTCCCTCAGTACTGACCCTCTGACAGTTCAGCACTCCCTCAGTACTGTCCCTCTGGCCGTGCTGCTCTCCCTCAGTAAAGAACATCTGACAGTGCAGCACTCCCTCAGTTCTGACCCTCTGACAGTGCAGCACTCCCTCAGTACTGACCCTCTGACAGTGCAGCACTCCCTCAGTACTGACCCTCTGACAGTGCAGCTCTCCCTCAATAAAGAATGTCTGACAGGGCAGCACTGCCTCAGTACTGACCCTCTGACAGTGCAGCTCTCCCTCAGTAAAGAATGTCTGACAGTGCAGCACTCCCTCAGTACTGACCCTCTGATAGTGCAGCACTCCCTCAGTACTGGGCCTCTGATAGTGCAGCACTGCCGAAGTACTGACCCTCTGACAGTGCAGCACTCCTTCAGTACTGACCCTCTGAGATTTCAGCACTTTATCAGTTCTGACCCTCTGACAGTGCAGCACACTCTCAGTACTGACCCTCTGACAGTGCAGAACTCCCTCAATGCTGACCCTCTGACAGCGCAGCTCTCCCTCAGTACTCAACCTCTGACAGTGCAGCACTCCCTCAGAACAGAACATCTGACCGTGCACCACTCCCTCAGTACTGACCCTCTGACGATGCACCACTCCCTCAGTACTGCCGCTCTGACAGTTCAGCATTCCTTCAGTTCTGACCCTCGGACAGTGCAGCACTCCTTCAGTACTGACCCTCTGAGATTTCAGCACTTTATCAGTTCTGACCCTCTGACAGTGCAGAACTCCCTCAATGCTGACCCTCTGACAGCGCAGCTCTCCCTCAGTACTGAACCTCTGACAGTGCAGCACTCCCTCAGTACTGACCCTCTGACAGTTCAGCACTCCTTCACTACTGACCCTCTGACAGTGCAGCACTCCCTCAGTACTGACCCTCTGACAGTGCAGCACTCCCTCAGTACTGTCCCTCTGGCCGTGCTGCTCTCCCTCAGTAAAGAACATCTGACAGTGCAGCACTCCCTCAGTTCTGACCCTCTGACAGTGCAGCACTCCCTCAGAACTGAACATCTGACCGTGCACCACTCCCTCAGTACTGACCCTCTGACGATGCACCACTCCCTCAGTACTGCCGCTCTGACAGTTCAGCATTCCTTCAGTACTGACCCTCGGACAATGCAGCACTCCCTCAGTACTGACCCTCTGACGGTGCACCACTCCCTAAGTACTGACCCTCTGACGGTGCACCGCTCCCTCAGTACTGACGCTCTGACAGTTCAGCACTCCTTCAGTACTGACCCACTGTAAGTGCAGCACTCCCTCAGTAAAGAACGTCTGACAGTGCAGCACTCCCTCAGTTCTGACCCTCTGACAGTGCAGCACTCCCTCAGTACTGACCCTCTGACCGTGCAACACTCACTCAATACTGACCCTCTAACAGTGTTGCACTCCCTCAGTACTGACCCTCTTACGTTGCAGCACTATCTCAATTCTGACTTTCTGACCGTGCAGCACAGTCTCAGTACTGAGCTTCTGACGGTGCAGCACTTCTTCATTGCTGACCCTCTGACAGTGCAGCACTCCCTCAGTACTTACAGTCTGACAGTGCAGCAGTCCTTCAGTACTGACCCGCTGACAGTGCAGCACGCCCTCAGTACTGACCCTCTGACAGCAAGCACTCCCTCAGTACTGCCCCTCTGACAGTGCAGCACTCCCTCAGTACTGACCCTCTGACAGTGCAGGTCTCCCTCAATAAAGAATGTCTGACAGGGCAGCACTCCTTCAGTACTGAACCTCTGACAGTGCAGCTCTCCCTCAGTAAAGAATGTCTGACAGTGCAGCACTCCCTCAGTACTGACCCTCTGGCCGTGCAGCTCTCCCTCAGTAAATAACGTCTGACAGTGCAGCACTCCCTCAGTACTAACCCTCGGACAGTGCAGCACTCCCTCAGTACTGACCCTCTGACGGTGCACCACTCCCTAAGTACTGACCCTCTGACGGTGCAGCACACCCTCAGTTCTGACCCTCTGACAGTTCAGCACTCCCTCAGTACTGACCCTCTGATGGTGCGGCACTCCCTCAGTACTTACGCTCTGACAGTGCAGCACATCCTCAATTCTGACTCTCTGACAGTGCGGCACTCCCTCAGTACTGACCCTCTGACAGTGCAGGACTCCCTCAGTACTGACCCTCTAATGGTGCAGCACTCCCTCAGTATGACCCTCTGACAGTGCAGCACTCCCTCAGTAGTGACCCTCTGACAGTGCAGCTCTCCTCAGTACAGAATGTATGACAGTGCAGCACTCCCTCAATAATGTCGCACTGGCAATGCAGCTCTCCCTCAGTTAAGAACGTCTTACAGTGCAGCATACCCTCACTACTGACCCTCTGACTGAGCAGCTCTCCCTCAGTAAAGAATGTCTGACAGTGCAGCACTCCCTCAGTACTGACCCTCTGGCCGTGCAGCTCTCCCTCAGTAAATAACGTCTGACAGTGCAGCACTCCCTCAGTACTGACCCTCTGATAGTGCAGCACTCCCTCAGTACTGGGCCTCTGATAGTGCAGCACTGCCTAAGTACTGACCCTTTGACAGTGCAGCACTCCTTCAGTACTGACCCTCTGCGATTTCAGCACTTTATCAGTTCTGACCCTCTGACAGTGCAGCACACTCTCAGTACTGACAATCTGACAGTGCAGAACTCTCTCAATGCTGACCCTATGACAGCGCAGCTCTCCCACAGTACTGAACTTCTGACAGTGCGGCACTCCCTCAGTACTGACCCTCTGACAGTTCAGCACTCCTTCACTACTGACCCTCTGACAGTGCAGCCCTCCCTCAGTAAAGAATGTCTGACAGTGCAGCACTCACTCAGTACTGTCCCTCTGGCCGTGCTGCTCTCCCTCAGTAAAGAACGTCTGACAGTGCAGCACACCTTCAGTTCTGACCCTCTGACAATGCAGCACCTCCTCAGAACTGAACATCTGACCGTGCACCACTCCCTCAGTAATGATCCTCTGATAGTGCAGCTTTCCCTCAGTAAAGAATGTTTGACAGTGCAGCAATCCCTCAGTACTGTCCCTCTGGCCGTGTTGCTCTCCCTCAGTAAAGAACGTCTAACAGTGCAGCACTCCCTCAGTTCTGACCCTCTGACAGTGCAGCACTCCCTCAGTACTGACCATCTGATGGTGCGGCACTCCCTCAGTACTTACGCTCTGACAGTGCAGCTCTCCTTCAGTACTGACCCTCTGACAGTGCAGCACTCCCTCAGTCCTGACCCTCTGACAGTGCAGGACTCCCTCAGTACTGACCCTCTGACAGTGCAGCGCTCCCTCAGTACTGATCCTCTGACAGTGCAGCACTCCCTCAGTACTGACCCTCTGTCAGTGCAGCTCTCCTCAGTAAAGAATGTATGACAGTGCAGCACTCCCTCAATAATGTCGCACTGGCAATGCAGCTCTCCCTCAGTTAAGAACGTCTGACAATGCAGCATACCCTCACTACTGACCCTCTTACTGAGCAGCGCTCCCTCAGTCCTGACCCTCTGACAGTGCAGCACTCCCTCAATACTGACCCTCTGGCAGTGCAGCTCTCCCTCAGTAAAGAACGTCTGATAGAGCATCAATCCTTCAGTACTGACCCTCTGGCAGTGCAGCACTCCCTCAATACTGAATCTCTGACAGTGCAGCACACCTTCAGTACTGAGCCTCTGAACTTGCAGCACTCCCACAATACTGACCTTATGACAGTTCAGCACTCCCTCAGCACTGACCCTCTAGCAGTGCAGCTCTCCCTCAGTGCTGATCCTCTGGATGTGCAGCATTCCCTCGGTACTGACCCTCTGACAGTGCAGCACTCCCTCAGGAGTGACCCTCTGACAGTGCAGCAAATCTTCAGTACTGACCCTCTGACAGTGCAGCGCTCCATCAGTACTGACCATCTGGCAGTGCAGCACTCCCTCAGTACTGGACCTCTGGCAGTGCAGCACTCCCTCAATACTGACCCTCTAGCAGTGCAGCTCTCCCTCAGTGCTAATCCTTTGGATGTGCAGCATTCCCTCGGTACTGCCCCTCTGACAGTGCAGCACTCCCTCAGGAGTGACCCTCTGACAGTGCAGCAAATCTTCAGTACTGACCCTCTGACAGTGCAGCGCTCCATCAGTACTGACCATCTGGCAGTGCAGCACTCCCTCAGTACTGGACCTCTGGCAGTGCAGCACTCCCTCAATACTGACCCTCTAGCAGTGCAGCTCTCCCTCAGTGCTAATCCTTTGGATGTGCAGCATTCCCTCGGTACTGCCCCTCTGACAGTGCAGCACTCCCTCAGTACTGACCCTCTGACGGTGCACCACTCCACTCAGTACTGACGCTCTGACAGTGCAGCTCTCCCTCTGTAAAGAACGTCTGACAGTGCAGCACTCCCTCAATACTGACCCTCTGGCCGTTCAACTCTCCCTAAGTAAAGAACGTCTGACAATGCAGCAATCACTCAGTGCTGACCCTCTCACAGTGCAGCACTCAATCAGTACTGACCCTCTGACAGTGCAGCACTCCCTCAGTACTGACCCTCTGACAGCGCAGCTCTCCCTCAGTAAACAACGTCTGACAATGCAGCAATCCCTCAGTCCTGACCGTCTGACAGTGTGGGACTCCCTCAGAACTGAGCCTCTGGCAGTGTAGCTCTCCCTCATTAAAGAACATCTGACAGAGCATGACTCCCTCAGTACTGACCCTCTGACAGTTCAGCACGCTACTCAGTACTGACCCTCTGACAGTGCAGCACTCCCTCAGTACTGCCCCTCTGACAGTGCAGCACTCCTTCAGTACTGAATCTCTGACAGTGCAGCACTCCCTCAGTACTGCCCCTCTGACAGTACAGCGCTCCCTCAGTACTGCCCCTCTGACAGTGCACGACTCCATCAGTACTGACCCTCTGACAGTGCAGCACACCCTCAGTACTGCCCGTTTGACGGTACCCCACTCCCTCAGTACTGAGCCTCTCACAGTGAAGCACTCCTTCAGTACTGACCCTCTGACAGTGCAGCTCTCCCTCAGTAAAGAATGTCTGACAGTGCAGCTCTCCTTCAGTAATGATCCTCTCTCAGAGCAGTACTCCCACACTGCTGACCCTCTGAGAGTGCTGCACTCCCTCAGTACTGACCCTCTGACAGTGCAGCTCTCCTTCAGTCCTGACCCTTGGACAGTGCAGCAATCCCTCAGTGCTGACCCTCTGACAGTGCAGCACTTCCTCAGTACTGCCCGTCTGACGGTGCCCCACTCCCTCAGTACTGAGCCTCTCACAGTGCAGCACTCCTTCAGTACTGACCCTCTGACAGTGCAGCACTCCCTCAGTTCTGAACGTCTGACAGTGCGGCACTCCCTCAGTACTGACCCTCTGACAGTGCAGCTCTCCTTCAGTACTGTCCTTCTGACAGGGCAGCACTCCCTCACTACTGACCCTCTTACGGTGCAGCATTCCCTCTGTACTGACCCTCTGACAGTGCAGCTCACCCTCAATTCTGACTCTCTGACCGTGCAGCACTCTCAGTACTGACCATCTGACAGTGCAGCACTCCCTCAGTACTGACCCTCTGACAGTGCAGCACTCGCTCAATACTGACCATCTGAAACTGCAGCACTCCCTCAGTACTGTCCTTCCGACAGTGCAGCTCTATCTCAGTACTGAACCTCTGACAGTGCAGCACTCCCTCAGTATTGACCCTCTGACAGTGCAGCACGCTCTCAGTACTGAACCTCTAGCAGTGCAGCTCTCCCTCAGTGCTGATCCTCTGGACGTGCAGCAATCCCTCAGTACTGCCCCTCTGACGGTGCACCACTCCCTCAGTACTGACCCTCTGACAGTGCAGCTCTCCCTCTGCAAAGAACGTCTGACAGTGAAGCAGTCCCTCAATACTGACCCTCTGGCCGTGCAGCTCTCCCTCAGTAAAGAACGTCTGACAATGCAGCAATCCCTCAGTGCTGACCCTCTGACAGTGAAGCACTCCTCTGTCCTGACCGTCTGACAGTGCGGGACTCCCTCAGTACTGAGCCTCTGGCAGTGTAGCTCTCCCTCAGTAAAGAACATCTGACAGAGCATCACTCCCTCAGTACTGACTCTCTGAAGGTGCACCTTTCCCTCAGTACTGACCGTCTGACAATGCAGCACACCTTCAGTACTGACACTCTGACAGTGCAGCACTCCCTCAGTACTCACCTTCTGACAGTGCAGCTCACCTTCAGTAAAGAATGTCTGACAGTGCAGCACTCCTTCACTACTGACACTCTGGCCGTGCAACTCTCCCTCAGTAAAGAACATCTGACAGTGCAGCACTCCCTCAGTACTGACCCTCTGATAGTGCAGCACTCCCTCAGTACTGACCCTCTGACAGTGAAGCACTCCCTCAGTACTGACCCTCTGGCCGTGCAGCACTCCCTCAGTACTGACCCTCTGATGGTGCACCAATCCCTCAGTACTGACGCTCTGACAGTTCAGCACTCCTTCAGTACTGACCCTCTGACAGTGCAGCGCTCCCTCAGTACTGACCCTCTGACGGTGCACCACTCCCTCAGTACTGACGCTCTGACAGTTCAGCACTCCTTCAGTACTGACCCACTGATAGTGCAGCTCTCCCTCAGTAAAGAATGTCTGACAGTGCAGCACTCCCTCAGTACTGACCCTCTGGCCGTGCAGCTCTCCCTCAGTAAATAACGTCTGACAGTGCAGCACTCCCTCAGTACTGACCCTCTGATAGTGCAGCACTCCCTCAGTACTGGGCCTCTGATAGTGCAGCACTGCCTAAGTACTGACCCTTTGACAGTGCAGCACTCCTTCTGTACTGACCCTCTGAGATTTCAGCACTTTATCAGTTCTGACCCTCTGACAGTGCAGCACACTCTCAGTACTGACAATCTGACAGTGCAGAACTCCCTCAATGCTGACCCTATGACAGCGCAGCTCTCCCACAGTACTGAACCTCTGACAGTGCGGCACTCCCTCAGTACTGACCCTCTGACAGTTCAGCACTCCTTCACTACTGACCCTCTGACAGTGCTGCCCTCCCTCAGTAAAGAATGTCTAACAGTGCATCACTCCCTCAGTACTGTCCCTCTGGCCGTGCTGCTCTCCCTCAGTAAAGAACTTCTGAGAGTGCAGCGCTCCCTCAGTTCTGCCCCTCTGACAGTGCAGCACTCCCTCAGAACTGAACATCTGACGATGCACCACTCCCTCAGTACTGATCCTCTGACGGTGCACCACTCCCTCAGTACTGCCGCTCTGACAGTTCAGCATTCCTTCAGTACTGACCCTCTGACAGTGCAGCACTCCCTAAGTACTGCCGCTCTGAAAGTTCAGCATTCCTTCAGTACTGACCCTCTGACAGTGCAGCACTCCCTCAGTACTGACCCTCCGATGGTGCACCAATCCCTCAGTACTGAGGCTCTGAAAGTTCAGCACTCCTTCAGTACTGACCCTCTGACAGTGCAGCGCTCCCTCAGTACTGACCCTCTGACGGTGCACCACTCCCACAGTACTGACCCTCTGACGGTGCACCACTCCCTCAGTACTGACGCTCTGACAGTTCAGCACTCCTTCAGTACTGACCCACTGCAGCACTCCCTCAGTAAAGAATGTTTGATAGTGCAGCAATCCCTCAGTACTGTCCCTCTGGCCGTGCTGCTCTCCCTCAGTAAAGAACATCTGACAGTGCAGCACTCCCTCAGTTCTGACCCTCTGACAGTGCAGCACTCCCTCAGTACTGACCCTCTGATGGTGTGACACTCCCTCAGTACTTCGGCTCTGACAGTGCAGCACATCCTCAATTCTGACTCTCTGACAGTGCGGCACTCCCTCAGTACTGACCCTCTGACAGTGCAGGACTCCCTCAGTACAGACCCTCTAATGGTGCAGCACTCCCTCAGTATCACCCTCTGACAGTGCAGCACTCCCTCAGTACTGACCCTCTGACAGTGCAGCGCTCCCTCAGTACTGATCCTCTGACAGTGCAGCACTCCCTCAGTACTGACCCTCTGACAGTGCAGCTCTCCTCAGTAAAGAATGTATGACAGTGCAGCACTCCCTCAATAATGTCGCAATGGCAATGCAGCTCTCCCTCAGTTAAGAACGTCTGACAGTGCAGCATACCCTCACTACTGACCCTCTTACTGAGCTAGGCTCCCTCAGTACTGACCCTCTGACAGTGCAGCACTCCCACAGTCCTGACCCTCTGGCAGTGCAGCTCTCCCTCAGTAAAGAACGTCTGATAGAGCATCAATCCTTCAGTACTGACCCTCTGGCAGTGCAGCACTCCCTCAATACTGAACCTCTGACAGTGCTGCACTCCTTCAGTACTGACCCTCTGAGATTTCAGCACTTCCTCAGTACTGAGTCTCTGACAGTGCAGCACGCCCTCAGTGCTGACCCTCTGACAGTGCAGCACTCCCTCAGGAGTGACCCTCTGACAGTGCAGCAAATCTTCAGTGCTGACCCTCTGACAGTGCAGCACGCCCTCAGTACTGACCCTCTGACAGTGCAGCACTCCCTCAGTACTGAACCTCTGACAGTGCAGCACTCCCTCAATACTGAACCTCTAGCAGTGCAGCTCTCCCTCAGTGCTGATCCTTTAGATGTGCAGCACTCCCTCTGTACTGCCCCTATGACGGTGCACCACTCCCTCAGTACTGACCCTCTGACAGTGCAGCTATCCCTCTGTAAAGAACGTCTGACAGTGCAGCACTCCCTCAAGACTGACCCTCTGGCCGTGCAGCTCTCCCTAAGTAAAGAACGTCTGACAATGCAGCACTCCCTCAGTACTGACCCTCTGACGGTGCACCACTCCCTCAGTACTGACGCTCTGACAGTTCAGCAATCCTTCAGTACTGACCCTCTGACAGTGCAGCGCTCCCTCAGTACTGACCCTCTGACAGTGCAGCACATCCTCAATTCTGACTCTCTGACAGTGCGGCACTCCCTCAGTACTGACCCTCTGACAGTGCAGGACTCCCTCAGTACAGACCCTCTAATGGTGCAGCACTCCCTCAGTATCACCCTCTGACAGTGCAGCACTCCCTCAGTACTGACCCTCTGACAGTGCAGCGCTCCCTCAGTACTGATCCTCTGACAGTGCAGCACTCCCTCAGTACTGACCCTCTGACAGTGCAGCTCTCCTCAGTAAAGAATGTATGACAGTGCAGCACTCCCTCAATAATGTCGCAATGGCAATGCAGCTCTCCCTCAGTTAAGAACGTCTGACAGTGCAGCATACCCTCACTACTGACCCTCTTACTGAGCTAGGCTCCCTCAGTACTGACCCTCTGACAGTGCAGCACTCCCACAGTCCTGACCCTCTGGCAGTGCAGCTCTCCCTCAGTAAAGAACGTCTGATAGAGCATCAATCCTTCAGTACTGACCCTCTGGCAGTGCAGCACTCCCTCAATACTGAACCTCTGACAGTGCTGCACTCCTTCAGTACTGACCCTCTGAGATTTCAGCACTTCCTCAGTACTGAGTCTCTGACAGTGCAGCACGCCCTCAGTGCTGACCCTCTGACAGTGCAGCACTCCCTCAGGAGTGACCCTCTGACAGTGCAGCAAATCTTCAGTGCTGACCCTCTGACAGTGCAGCACGCCCTCAGTACTGACCCTCTGACAGTGCAGCACTCCCTCAGTACTGAACCTCTGACAGTGCAGCACTCCCTCAATACTGAACCTCTAGCAGTGCAGCTCTCCCTCAGTGCTGATCCTTTAGATGTGCAGCACTCCCTCTGTACTGCCCCTATGACGGTGCACCACTCCCTCAGTACTGACCCTCTGACAGTGCAGCTATCCCTCTGTAAAGAACGTCTGACAGTGCAGCACTCCCTCAATACTGACCCTCTGGCCGTGCAGCTCTCCCTAAGTAAAGAACGTCTGACAATGCAGCACTCCCTCAGTACTGACCCTCTGACGGTGCACCACTCCCTCAGTACTGACGCTCTGACAGTTCAGCAATCCTTCAGTACTGACCCTCTGACAGTGCACCACTCCCTCAGTACTGACCCTCTGACAGTGCAGCTATCCCTCTGTAAAGAACGTCTGACAGTGCAGCACTCCCTCAATACTGACCCTCTGGCCGTGCAGCTCTCCCTAAGTAAAGAACGTCTGACAATGCAGCACTCCCTCAGTACTGACCCTCTGACGGTGCACCACTCCCTCAGTACTGACGCTCTGACAGTTCAGCAATCCTTCAGTACTGACCCTCTGACAGTGCAGCGCTCCCTCAGTACTGACCCTCTGACAGTGCAGCACTCCCTCAGTATGACCCTCTGACAGTGCAGCACTCCCTCAGTATGACCCTCTGACAGTGCAGCACTCCCTCAGTACTGACCCTCTGACAGTGCAGCTCTCCTCAGTAAAGAATGTATGACAGTGCAGCACTCCCTCAATAATGTCGCACTGGCAATGCAGCTCTCCCTCAGTTAAGAACGTCTGACAGTGCAGCATACCCTCACTACTGACCATCTTACTGAGCAGCGCTCCCACAGTACTGACCTTCTGACAGCGCAGCTCTCCTTCAGTACTGACCCTCTGACAGTGCAGCACTCCCCCAGTCCTGACCCTCTGACAGTGCAGCACTCCCTCAATACTGACCCTCTGGCAGTGCAGCTCTCCCTCAGTAAAGAACGTCTGATAGAGCATCAATCCTTCAGTACTGACCCTCTGGCAGTGCAGCACTCCCTCAATACTGAACCTCTGACAGTGCTGCACTCCTTCAGTACTGACTCTCTGAGATTTCAGCTCTTCCTCAGTACTGAGTCTCTGACAGTGCAGCACTCCCTCAGTACTGGCCCTGTGACAGTGCAGGATTCCCTCACTACTGACCCTCTAATCGTGCAGCACTGCCTAAGTACTGACTCTCTGACAGTGCAGCACACCTTCAGTACTGAGCCTCTGAACTTGCAGCACTCCCACAATACTGACCTTATGACAGTTCAGCACTCCCTCAGCACTGACCCTCTAGCAGTGCAGCTCTCCCTCAGTGCTGATCCTCTGGAGGTGCAGCATTCCCTCGGTACTGACCCTCTGACAGTGCAGCAA
The DNA here is from genome assembly GCF_017639515.1 of Carcharodon carcharias. Lineage (NCBI taxonomy): Eukaryota > Metazoa > Chordata > Chondrichthyes > Lamniformes > Lamnidae > Carcharodon > Carcharodon carcharias. The sequence continues at coordinate 122,324,041 of NC_054482.1, forward strand.
ATCTTCAGTGCTGACCCTCTGACAGTGCAGCACGCCCTCAGTACTGACCCTCTGACAGTGCAGCACTCCCTCAGGAGTGACCCTCTGACAGTACAGCAAATCTTCACTGCTGACCCTCTGACCGTGCAGCACGCCCTCAGTACTGACCCTCTGACAGTGCAGCACTCCCTCAGTACTGACCCTCTAACAGCGCAGCGCTCCATCAGTACTGACCATCTGGCAGTGCAGCACTCCCTCAGTACTGGACCTCTGGCAGTGCAGCACTCCCTCAATACTGACCCTCTAGCAGCGCAGCTCTCCCTCAGTGCTGATCCTTTGGATGTGCAGCATTCCCTCGGTACTGCCCCTCTGACAGTGCAGCACTCCCTCAGTACTGCCCCTCCGACGGTGCACCACTCCCTCAGTACTGACCCTCTGACAGTGCAGCTCTCCCTCTGTAAAGAACGTCTGACATTGCAGCAATCCCTCAGTGCTGACCCTCTGACAGTGCAGCACTCCCTCAGTACTGACCGTCTGACAGTGCAGCACGCCCTCAGTACTGACCCTCTGACAGCGTAGCTCTCCCTCAGTAAACAACGTCTGACAATGCAGCAATCCCTCAGTCCTGACCGTCTGACAGCGCAGCAGTCCCTCAGTACTGCCCCGCTGACAGTGCAGCACTCCCTCAATACTGACCCTCTGACAGTGCAGCACTCCCTCAGGAGTGACCCTCTGACAGTTCAGCAAATCTTCACTGCTGACCCTCTGACGGTGCAGCACGCCCTCAGTACTGACCCTCTGACAGTGCAGCACTCCCTCAGTACTGACCATCTGGCAGTGCAGCTCTCCCTCAGTACTGGACCTCTGGCAGTGCAGCACTCCCTCAGTAAATAACGTCTGACAGTGCAGCACTCCCTCATTACTGACCCTCTGACAGTTCAGCACTCCTTCACTACTGACCCTCTGACCGTGCAGCCCTCCCTCAGTAAAGAATGTCTGACAGTGCAGCACTCACTCAGTACTGTCCCTCTGGCCGTGCTGCTCTCCCTCAGTAAAGAACGTCTGACAGTGCAGCACACCTTCAGTTCTGACCCTCTGACAATGCAGCACCTCCTCAGAACTGAACATCTGACCGTGCACCACTCCCTCAGTAATGATCCTCTGATAGTGCAGCTTTCCCTCAGTAAAGAATGTTTGACAGTGCAGCAATCCCTCAGTACTGTCCCTCTGGCCGTGTTGCTCTCCCTCAGTAAAGAACGTCTAACAGTGCAGCACTCCCTCAGTTCTGACCCTCTGACAGTGCAGCACTCCCTCAGTACTGACCATCTGATGGTGCGGCACTCCCTCAGTACTTACGCTCTGACAGTGCAGCTCTCCTTCAGTACTGACCCTCTGACAGTGCAGCACTCCCTCAGTCCTGACCCTCTGACAGTGCAGGACTCCCTCAGTACTGACCCTCTGACAGTGCAGCGCTCCCTCAGTACTGATCCTCTGACAGTGCAGCACTCCCTCAGTACTGACCCTCTGTCAGTGCAGCTCTCCTCAGTAAAGAATGTATGACAGTGCAGCACTCCCTCAATAATGTCGCACTGGCAATGCAGCTCTCCCTCAGTTAAGAACGTCTGACAATGCAGCATACCCTCACTACTGACCCTCTTACTGAGCAGCGCTCCCTCAGTCCTGACCCTCTGACAGTGCAGCACTCCCTCAATACTGACCCTCTGGCAGTGCAGCTCTCCCTCAGTAAAGAACGTCTGATAGAGCATCAATCCTTCAGTACTGACCCTCTGGCAGTGCAGCACTCCCTCAATACTGAATCTCTGACAGTGCAGCACACCTTCAGTACTGAGCCTCTGAACTTGCAGCACTCCCACAATACTGACCTTATGACAGTTCAGCACTCCCTCAGCACTGACCCTCTAGCAGTGCAGCTCTCCCTCAGTGCTGATCCTCTGGATGTGCAGCATTCCCTCGGTACTGACCCTCTGACAGTGCAGCACTCCCTCAGGAGTGACCCTCTGACAGTGCAGCAAATCTTCAGTACTGACCCTCTGACAGTGCAGCGCTCCATCAGTACTGACCATCTGGCAGTGCAGCACTCCCTCAGTACTGGACCTCTGGCAGTGCAGCACTCCCTCAATACTGACCCTCTAGCAGTGCAGCTCTCCCTCAGTGCTAATCCTTTGGATGTGCAGCATTCCCTCGGTACTGCCCCTCTGACAGTGCAGCACTCCCTCAGGAGTGACCCTCTGACAGTGCAGCAAATCTTCAGTACTGACCCTCTGACAGTGCAGCGCTCCATCAGTACTGACCATCTGGCAGTGCAGCACTCCCTCAGTACTGGACCTCTGGCAGTGCAGCACTCCCTCAATACTGACCCTCTAGCAGTGCAGCTCTCCCTCAGTGCTAATCCTTTGGATGTGCAGCATTCCCTCGGTACTGCCCCTCTGACAGTGCAGCACTCCCTCAGTACTGACCCTCTGACGGTGCACCACTCCACTCAGTACTGACGCTCTGACAGTGCAGCTCTCCCTCTGTAAAGAACGTCTGACAGTGCAGCACTCCCTCAATACTGACCCTCTGGCCGTTCAACTCTCCCTAAGTAAAGAACGTCTGACAATGCAGCAATCACTCAGTGCTGACCCTCTCACAGTGCAGCACTCAATCAGTACTGACCCTCTGACAGTGCAGCACTCCCTCAGTACTGACCCTCTGACAGCGCAGCTCTCCCTCAGTAAACAACGTCTGACAATGCAGCAATCCCTCAGTCCTGACCGTCTGACAGTGTGGGACTCCCTCAGAACTGAGCCTCTGGCAGTGTAGCTCTCCCTCATTAAAGAACATCTGACAGAGCATGACTCCCTCAGTACTGACCCTCTGACAGTTCAGCACGCTACTCAGTACTGACCCTCTGACAGTGCAGCACTCCCTCAGTACTGCCCCTCTGACAGTGCAGCACTCCTTCAGTACTGAATCTCTGACAGTGCAGCACTCCCTCAGTACTGCCCCTCTGACAGTACAGCGCTCCCTCAGTACTGCCCCTCTGACAGTGCACGACTCCATCAGTACTGACCCTCTGACAGTGCAGCACACCCTCAGTACTGACCATCTGGCAGTGTAGCACTCCCTCAGTACTGGACCTCTAGCAGTGCAGCTCTCCCTCAGTGCTGATCCTTTAGATGTGCAGCACTCCCTCTGTACTGCCCCTATGACGGTGCACCACTCCCTCAGTACTGACCCTCTGACAGTGCAGCTATCCCTCTGTAAAGAACGTCTGACAGTGCAGCACTCCCTCAATACTGACCCTCTGGCCGTGCAGCTCTCCCTAAGTAAAGAACGTCTGACAATGCAGCACTCCCTCAGTACTGACCCTCTGACGGTGCACCACTCCCTCAGTACTGACGCTCTGACAGTTCAGCAATCCTTCAGTACTGACCCTCTGACAGTGCAGCGCTCCCTCAGTACTGACCCTCTGACGGTGCACCACTCCCTCAGTATGACCCTCTGACAGTGCAGCACTCCCTCAGTATGACCCTCTGACAGTGCAGCACTCCCTCAGTACTGACCCTCTGACAGTGCAGCTCTCCTCAGTAAAGAATGTATGACAGTGCAGCACTCCCTCAATAATGTCGTACTGGCAATGCAGCTCTCCCTCAGTTAAGAACGTCTGACAGTGCAGCATACCCTCACTACTGACCATCTTACTGAGCAGCGCTCCCTCAGTACTGACCTTCTGACAGCGCAGCTCTCCTTCAGTACTGACCCTCTGACAGTGCAGCACTCCCTCAGTCCTGACCCTCTGACAGTGCAGCACTCCCTCAATACTGACCCTCTGGCAGTGCAGCTCTCCCTCAGTAAAGAACGTCTGATAGAGCATCAATCCTTCAGTACTGACCCTCTGGCAGTGCAGCACTCCCTCAATACTGAACCTCTGACAGTGCTGCACTCCTTCAGTACTGACTCTCTGAGATTTCAGCTCTTCCTCAGTACTGAGTCTCTGACAGTGCAGCACTCCCTCAGTACTGGCCCTGTGACAGTGCAGGATTCCCTCACTACTGACCCTCTAATCGTGCAGCACTGCCTAAGTACTGACTCTCTGACAGTGCAGCACACCTTCAGTACTGAGCCTCTGAACTTGCAGCACTCCCACAATACTGACCTTATGACAGTTCAGCACTCCCTCAGCACTGACCCTCTAGCAGTGCAGCTCTCCCTCAGTGCTGATCCTCTGGAGGTGCAGCATTCCCTCGGTACTGACCCTCTGACAGTGCAGCAAATCTTCAGTGCTGACCCTCTGACAGTGCAGCACGCCCTCAGTACTGACCCTCTGACAGTGCAGCACTCCCTCAGGAGTGACCCTCTGACAGTACAGCAAATCTTCACTGCTGACCCTCTGACCGTGCAGCACGCCCTCAGTACTGACCCTCTGACAGTGCAGCACTCCCTCAGTACTGACCCTCTAACAGCGCAGCGCTCCATCAGTACTGACCATCTGGCAGTGCAGCACTCCCTCAGTACTGGACCTCTGGCAGTGCAGCACTCCCTCAATACTGACCCTCTAGCAGCGCAGCTCTCCCTCAGTGCTGATCCTTTGGATGTGCAGCATTCCCTCGGTACTGCCCCTCTGACAGTGCAGCACTCCCTCAGTACTGCCCCTCCGACGGTGCACCACTCCCTCAGTACTGACCCTCTGACAGTGCAGCTCTCCCTCTGTAAAGAACGTCTGACATTGCAGCAATCCCTCAGTGCTGACCCTCTGACAGTGCAGCACTCCCTCAGTACTGACCGTCTGACAGTGCAGCACGCCCTCAGTACTGACCCTCTGACAGCGTAGCTCTCCCTCAGTAAACAACGTCTGACAATGCAGCAATCCCTCAGTCCTGACCGTCTGACAGCGCAGCAGTCCCTCAGTACTGCCCCGCTGACAGTGCAGCACTCCCTCAATACTGACCCTCTGACAGTGCAGCACTCCCTCAGGAGTGACCCTCTGACAGTTCAGCAAATCTTCACTGCTGACCCTCTGACGGTGCAGCACGCCCTCAGTACTGACCCTCTGACAGTGCAGCACTCCCTCAGTACTGACCATCTGGCAGTGCAGCTCTCCCTCAGTACTGGACCTCTGGCAGTGCAGCACTCCCTCAGTAAATAACGTCTGACAGTGCAGCACTCCCTCATTACTGACCCTCTGACAGTTCAGCACTCCTTCACTACTGACCCTCTGACCGTGCAGCCCTCCCTCAGTAAAGAATGTCTGACAGTGCAGCACTCACTCAGTACTGTCCCTCTGGCCGTGCTGCTCTCCCTCAGTAAAGAACGTCTGACAGTGCAGCACACCTTCAGTTCTGACCCTCTGACAATGCAGCACCTCCTCAGAACTGAACATCTGACCGTGCACCACTCCCTCAGTAATGATCCTCTGATAGTGCAGCTTTCCCTCAGTAAAGAATGTTTGACAGTGCAGCAATCCCTCAGTACTGTCCCTCTGGCCGTGTTGCTCTCCCTCAGTAAAGAACGTCTAACAGTGCAGCACTCCCTCAGTTCTGACCCTCTGACAGTGCAGCACTCCCTCAGTACTGACCATCTGATGGTGCGGCACTCCCTCAGTACTTACGCTCTGACAGTGCAGCTCTCCTTCAGTACTGACCCTCTGACAGTGCAGCACTCCCTCAGTCCTGACCCTCTGACAGTGCAGGACTCCCTCAGTACTGACCCTCTGACAGTGCAGCGCTCCCTCAGTACTGATCCTCTGACAGTGCAGCACTCCCTCAGTACTGACCCTCTGTCAGTGCAGCTCTCCTCAGTAAAGAATGTATGACAGTGCAGCACTCCCTCAATAATGTCGCACTGGCAATGCAGCTCTCCCTCAGTTAAGAACGTCTGACAATGCAGCATACCCTCACTACTGACCCTCTTACTGAGCAGCGCTCCCTCAGTCCTGACCCTCTGACAGTGCAGCACTCCCTCAATACTGACCCTCTGGCAGTGCAGCTCTCCCTCAGTAAAGAACGTCTGATAGAGCATCAATCCTTCAGTACTGACCCTCTGGCAGTGCAGCACTCCCTCAATACTGAATCTCTGACAGTGCAGCACACCTTCAGTACTGAGCCTCTGAACTTGCAGCACTCCCACAATACTGACCTTATGACAGTTCAGCACTCCCTCAGCACTGACCCTCTAGCAGTGCAGCTCTCCCTCAGTGCTGATCCTCTGGATGTGCAGCATTCCCTCGGTACTGACCCTCTGACAGTGCAGCACTCCCTCAGGAGTGACCCTCTGACAGTGCAGCAAATCTTCAGTACTGACCCTCTGACAGTGCAGCGCTCCATCAGTACTGACCATCTGGCAGTGCAGCACTCCCTCAGTACTGGACCTCTGGCAGTGCAGCACTCCCTCAATACTGACCCTCTAGCAGTGCAGCTCTCCCTCAGTGCTAATCCTTTGGATGTGCAGCATTCCCTCGGTACTGCCCCTCTGACAGTGCAGCACTCCCTCAGGAGTGACCCTCTGACAGTGCAGCAAATCTTCAGTACTGACCCTCTGACAGTGCAGCGCTCCATCAGTACTGACCATCTGGCAGTGCAGCACTCCCTCAGTACTGGACCTCTGGCAGTGCAGCACTCCCTCAATACTGACCCTCTAGCAGTGCAGCTCTCCCTCAGTGCTAATCCTTTGGATGTGCAGCATTCCCTCGGTACTGCCCCTCTGACAGTGCAGCACTCCCTCAGTACTGACCCTCTGACGGTGCACCACTCCACTCAGTACTGACGCTCTGACAGTGCAGCTCTCCCTCTGTAAAGAACGTCTGACAGTGCAGCACTCCCTCAATACTGACCCTCTGGCCGTTCAACTCTCCCTAAGTAAAGAACGTCTGACAATGCAGCAATCACTCAGTGCTGACCCTCTCACAGTGCAGCACTCAATCAGTACTGACCCTCTGACAGTGCAGCACTCCCTCAGTACTGACCCTCTGACAGCGCAGCTCTCCCTCAGTAAACAACGTCTGACAATGCAGCAATCCCTCAGTCCTGACCGTCTGACAGTGTGGGACTCCCTCAGAACTGAGCCTCTGGCAGTGTAGCTCTCCCTCATTAAAGAACATCTGACAGAGCATGACTCCCTCAGTACTGACCCTCTGACAGTTCAGCACGCTACTCAGTACTGACCCTCTGACAGTGCAGCACTCCCTCAGTACTGCCCCTCTGACAGTGCAGCACTCCTTCAGTACTGAATCTCTGACAGTGCAGCACTCCCTCAGTACTGCCCCTCTGACAGTACAGCGCTCCCTCAGTACTGCCCCTCTGACAGTGCACGACTCCATCAGTACTGACCCTCTGACAGTGCAGCACACCCTCAGTACTGACCATCTGGCAGTGTAGCACTCCCTCAGTACTGGACCTCTAGCAGTGCAGCTCTCCCTCAGTGCTGATCCTTTAGATGTGCAGCACTCCCTCTGTACTGCCCCTATGACGGTGCACCACTCCCTCAGTACTGACCCTCTGACAGTGCAGCTATCCCTCTGTAAAGAACGTCTGACAGTGCAGCACTCCCTCAATACTGACCCTCTGGCCGTGCAGCTCTCCCTAAGTAAAGAACGTCTGACAATGCAGCACTCCCTCAGTACTGACCCTCTGACGGTGCACCACTCCCTCAGTACTGACGCTCTGACAGTTCAGCAATCCTTCAGTACTGACCCTCTGACAGTGCAGCGCTCCCTCAGTACTGACCCTCTGACGGTGCACCACTCCCTCAGTATGACCCTCTGACAGTGCAGCACTCCCTCAGTATGACCCTCTGACAGTGCAGCACTCCCTCAGTACTGACCCTCTGACAGTGCAGCTCTCCTCAGTAAAGAATGTATGACAGTGCAGCACTCCCTCAATAATGTCGCACTGGCAATGCAGCTCTCCCTCAGTTAAGAACGTCTGACAGTGCAGCATACCCTCACTACTGACCATCTTACTGAGCAGCGCTCCCTCAGTACTGACCTTCTGACAGCGCAGCTCTCCTTCAGTACTGACCCTCTGACAGTGCAGCACTCCCTCAGTCCTGACCCTCTGACAGTGCAGCACTCCCTCAATACTGACCCTCTGGCAGTGCAGCTCTCCCTCAGTAAAGAACGTCTGATAGAGCATCAATCCTTCAGTACTGACCCTCTGGCAGTGCAGCACTCCCTCAATACTGAACCTCTGACAGTGCTGCACTCCTTCAGTACTGACTCTCTGAGATTTCAGCTCTTCCTCAGTACTGAGTCTGTGACAGTGCAGCACTCCCTCAGTACTGGCCCTGTGACAGTGCAGGATTCCCTCACTACTGACCCTCTAATCGTGCAGCACTGCCTAAGTACTGACTCTCTGACAGTGCAGCACACCTTCAGTACTGAGCCTCTGAACTTGCAGCACTCCCACAATACTGACCTTATGACAGTTCAGCACTCCCTCAGCACTGACCCTCTAGCAGTGCAGCTCTCCCTCAGTGCTGATCCTCTGGAGGTGCAGCATTCCCTCGGTACTGACCCTCTGACAGTGCAGCAAATCTTCAGTGCTGACCCTCTGACAGTGCAGCACGCCCTCAGTACTGACCCTCTGACAGTGCAGCACTCCCTCAGGAGTGACCCTCTGACAGTACAGCAAATCTTCACTGCTGACCCTCTGACCGTGCAGCACGCCCTCAGTACTGACCCTCTGACAGTGCAGCACTCCCTCAGTACTGACCCTCTAACAGCGCAGCGCTCCATCAGTACTGACCATCTGGCAGTGCAGCACTCCCTCAGTACTGGACCTCTGGCAGTGCAGCACTCCCTCAATACTGACCCTCTAGCAGCGCAGCTCTCCCTCAGTGCTGATCCTTTGGATGTGCAGCATTCCCTCGGTACTGCCCCTCTGACAGTGCAGCACTCCCTCAGTACTGCCCCTCCGACGGTGCACCACTCCCTCAGTACTGACCCTCTGACAGTGCAGCTCTCCCTCTGTAAAGAACGTCTGACATTGCAGCAATCCCTCAGTGCTGACCCTCTGACAGTGCAGCACTCCCTCAGTACTGACCGTCTGACAGTGCAGCACGCCCTCAGTACTGACCCTCTGACAGCGTAGCTCTCCCTCAGTAAACAACGTCTGACAATGCAGCAATCCCTCAGTCCTGACCGTCTGACAGCGCAGCAGTCCCTCAGTACTGCCCCGCTGACAGTGCAGCACTCCCTCAATACTGACCCTCTGACAGTGCAGCACTCCCTCAGGAGTGACCCTCTGACAGTTCAGCAAATCTTCACTGCTGACCCTCTGACGGTGCAGCACGCCCTCAGTACTGACCCTCTGACAGTGCAGCACTCCCTCAGTACTGACCATCTGGCAGTGCAGCTCTCCCTCAGTACTGGACCTCTGGCAGTGCAGCACTCCCTCAGTAAATAACGTCTGACAGTGCAGCACTCCCTCATTACTGACCCTCTGACAGTTCAGCACTCCTTCACTACTGACCCTCTGACCGTGCAGCCCTCCCTCAGTAAAGAATGTCTGACAGTGCAGCACTCACTCAGTACTGTCCCTCTGGCCGTGCTGCTCTCCCTCAGTAAAGAACGTCTGACAGTGCAGCACACCTTCAGTTCTGACCCTCTGACAATGCAGCACCTCCTCAGAACTGAACATCTGACCGTGCACCACTCCCTCAGTAATGATCCTCTGATAGTGCAGCTTTCCCTCAGTAAAGAATGTTTGACAGTGCAGCAATCCCTCAGTACTGTCCCTCTGGCCGTGTTGCTCTCCCTCAGTAAAGAACGTCTAACAGTGCAGCACTCCCTCAGTTCTGACCCTCTGACAGTGCAGCACTCCCTCAGTACTGACCATCTGATGGTGCGGCACTCCCTCAGTACTTACGCTCTGACAGTGCAGCTCTCCTTCAGTACTGACCCTCTGACAGTGCAGCACTCCCTCAGTCCTGACCCTCTGACAGTGCAGGACTCCCTCAGTACTGACCCTCTGACAGTGCAGCGCTCCCTCAGTACTGATCCTCTGACAGTGCAGCACTCCCTCAGTACTGACCCTCTGTCAGTGCAGCTCTCCTCAGTAAAGAATGTATGACAGTGCAGCACTCCCTCAATAATGTCGCACTGGCAATGCAGCTCTCCCTCAGTTAAGAACGTCTGACAATGCAGCATACCCTCACTACTGACCCTCTTACTGAGCAGCGCTCCCTCAGTCCTGACCCTCTGACAGTGCAGCACTCCCTCAATACTGACCCTCTGGCAGTGCAGCTCTCCCTCAGTAAAGAACGTCTGATAGAGCATCAATCCTTCAGTACTGACCCTCTGGCAGTGCAGCACTCCCTCAATACTGAATCTCTGACAGTGCAGCACACCTTCAGTACTGAGCCTCTGAACTTGCAGCACTCCCACAATACTGACCTTATGACAGTTCAGCACTCCCTCAGCACTGACCCTCTAGCAGTGCAGCTCTCCCTCAGTGCTGATCCTCTGGATGTGCAGCATTCCCTCGGTACTGACCCTCTGACAGTGCAGCACTCCCTCAGGAGTGACCCTCTGACAGTGCAGCAAATCTTCAGTACTGACCCTCTGACAGTGCAGCGCTCCATCAGTACTGACCATCTGGCAGTGCAGCACTCCCTCAGTACTGGACCTCTGGCAGTGCAGCACTCCCTCAATACTGACCCTCTAGCAGTGCAGCTCTCCCTCAGTGCTAATCCTTTGGATGTGCAGCATTCCCTCGGTACTGCCCCTCTGACAGTGCAGCACTCCCTCAGGAGTGACCCTCTGACAGTGCAGCAAATCTTCAGTACTGACCCTCTGACAGTGCAGCGCTCCATCAGTACTGACCATCTGGCAGTGCAGCACTCCCTCAGTACTGGACCTCTGGCAGTGCAGCACTCCCTCAATACTGACCCTCTAGCAGTGCAGCTCTCCCTCAGTGCTAATCCTTTGGATGTGCAGCATTCCCTCGGTACTGCCCCTCTGACAGTGCAGCACTCCCTCAGTACTGACCCTCTGACGGTGCACCACTCCACTCAGTACTGACGCTCTGACAGTGCAGCTCTCCCTCTGTAAAGAACGTCTGACAGTGCAGCACTCCCTCAATACTGACCCTCTGGCCGTTCAACTCTCCCTAAGTAAAGAACGTCTGACAATGCAGCAATCACTCAGTGCTGACCCTCTCACAGTGCAGCACTCAATCAGTACTGACCCTCTGACAGTGCAGCACTCCCTCAGTACTGACCCTCTGACAGCGCAGCTCTCCCTCAGTAAACAACGTCTGACAATGCAGCAATCCCTCAGTCCTGACCGTCTGACAGTGTGGGACTCCCTCAGAACTGAGCCTCTGGCAGTGTAGCTCTCCCTCATTAAAGAACATCTGACAGAGCATGACTCCCTCAGTACTGACCCTCTGACAGTTCAGCACGCTACTCAGTACTGACCCTCTGACAGTGCAGCACTCCCTCAGTACTGCCCCTCTGACAGTGCAGCACTCTTCAGTACTGAATCTCTGACAGTGCAGCACTCCCTCAGTACTGCCCCTCTGACAGTACAGCGCTCCCTCAGTACTGCCCCTCTGACAGTGCACGACTCCATCAGTACTGACCCTCTGACAGTGCAGCACACCCTCAGTACTGCCCGTTTGATGGTACCCCACTCCCTCAGTACTGAGCCTCTCACAGTGAAGCACTCCTTCAGTACTGACCCTCTGACAGTGCAGCTCTCCCTCAGTAAAGAATGTCTGACAGTGCAGCTCTCCTTCAGTAATGATCCTCTCTCAGAGCAGTACTCCCACACTGCTGACCCTCTGAGAGTGCTGCACTCCCTCAGTACTGACCCTCTGACAGTGCAGCTCTCCTTCAGTCCTGACCCTTGGACAGTGCAGCAATCCCTCAGTGCTGACCCTCTGACAGTGCAGCACTTCCTCAGTACTGCCCGTCTGACGGTGCCCCACTCCCTCAGTACTGAGCCTCTCACAGTGCAGCACTCCTTCAGTACTGACCCTCTGACAGTGCAGCACTCCCTCAGTTCTGAACGTCTGACAGTGCGGCACTCCCTCAGTACTGACCCTCTGACAGTGCAGCTCTCCTTCAGTACTGTCCTTCTGACAGGGCAGCACTCCCTCACTACTGACCCTCTTACGGTGCAGCATTCCCTCTGTACTGACCCTCTGACAGTGCAGCTCACCCTCAATTCTGACTCTCTGACCGTGCAGCACTCTCTCAGTACTGACCATCTGACAGTGCAGCACTCCCTCAGTACTGACCCTCTGACAGTGCAGCACTCGCTCAATACTGACCATCTGAAACTGCAGCACTCCCTCAGTACTGTCCTTCCGACAGTGCAGCTCTATCTCAGTACTGAACCTCTGACAGTGCAGCACTCCCTCAGTATTGACCCTCTGACAGTGCAGCACGCTCTCAGTACTGAACCTCTAGCAGTGCAGCTCTCCCTCAGTGCTGATCCTCTGGACGTGCAGCAATCCCTCAGTACTGCCCCTCTGACGGTGCACCACTCCCTCAGTACTGACCCTCTGACAGTGCAGCTCTCCCTCTGCAAAGAACGTCTGACAGTGAAGCAGTCCCTCAATACTGACCCTCTGGCCGTGCAGCTCTCCCTCAGTAAAGAACGTCTGACAATGCAGCAATCCCTCAGTGCTGACCCTCTGACAGTGAAGCACTCCTCTGTCCTGACCGTCTGACAGTGCGGGACTCCCTCAGTACTGAGCCTCTGGCAGTGTAGCTCTCCCTCAGTAAAGAACATCTGACAGAGCATCACTCCCTCAGTACTGACTCTCTGAAGGTGCACCTTTCCCTCAGTACTGACCGTCTGACAATGCAGCACACCTTCAGTACTGACACTCTGACAGTGCAGCACTCCCTCAGTACTCACCTTCTGACAGTGCAGCTCACCTTCAGTAAAGAATGTCTGACAGTGCAGCACTCCTTCACTACTGACACTCTGGCCGTGCAACTCTCCCTCAGTAAAGAACATCTGACAGTGCAGCACTCCCTCAGTACTGACCCTCTGATAGTGCAGCACTCCCTCAGTACTGACCCTCTGACAGTGCAGCTCTCCTTCAGTACTGATCCTCTCACAGTGCAGCACTCTCTCAGTACTGACCCTCTGACAGTGCAGCACTCCCTCAGTACAGACCCTCTGGCAGTGCAGCACTCCCTCAATACTGACCCTCTCGCAGTGCAGCTCTCCCTCAGTACTGATCCTCTGGACGTGCAGCAATCCCTCGGTACTGACCCTCTGACAGTACAGCACTCCCTCAGTACTGACCCTCTGAATGTGCAGCACTCCCTCAACACTGACCCTCTAGCAGTGCAGCACTCCCTCAGTACTGCCCCTCTGACGGTGCACCACTCCCCCAGTACTGACCCTCTGACAGTGCAGCCTTCTTCAGTGCTGACCCTCTGACAGTGCAACACGCCCTCAGTACTGAACCTCTGACAGTGCAGCACTCCTTCAGTACTGACCCTCTGACAGTACCGCACTCCCTCCGTACTGACCCTCTGACAGTGCAGCTCTCCCTCAGTAAAGAATGTCTGACACTGCAGCACTCCCTCAGTACTGACCCTCTGATAGTGCAGCACTCCCTCAGTACTGCCCCTCTGAAGGTGCACCTTTCCCTCCGTACTGACCGTCTGACAATGCAGCACACCTTCAGTACTGACACTCTGACAGTGCAGCACTCCCTCAGTACTGACCCTCTGACAGTGCAGCTCACACTCAGTAAAGAATGTCTGACAGTGCAGCACTCCCTCAGTACTGACCCTCTAACCGTGCAGCACTCCCTCAGTACTGCCCCTCTGACGGTGCACCACTCCCTCAGTAGTGACCCTCTCACAGTACAGCACTCCCTCAGTACTGACCCTCTGGCAGTGCAGCACTCCCTCAATACTGACCCTCTAGCAGTGCAGCTCTCCCTCAGTGCTAAAACTCTGACCGTGCAGCTCTCCCTCAGTACTGATCATCTCACAGTGCAGTACTCCCACACTGCTGTCCCTCTGACAGTGCAGCACTCCCTCAGTACTGACCCTCTGACAGTGCAGCACTCCTTCAGTACTGATCCTCTCACAGTGCAGTACTCCCACAGTGCTGACCCTCTGACAGTGCAGGATGCCCTCACTACTGACCCTCTGATAGTGCAGCACTGCCTAAGTACTGACTCTCTGACAGTGCAGCACACCATCAGTACTGAGCCTCTGAACTTGAGGCACTCCCTCAATACTGACCTTATGACAGTTCAGCACTCCCTCAGTACTGACCCTCTAGCAGTGCAGCTCTCCCTCAGTGCTGATCCTCTGGATGTGCAGCATTCCCTCGGTATTGACCTTCTGACAGTGCAGCACTCCCTCAGGAGTGACCCTCTGACAGTGCAGCAAATCTTCAGTACTGATCCTCTGACAGTGCAGGACTCCCTCAGTACTGAACCTCTGGCAGTGCAGCACTCCCTCAATACTGACCCTTTAGGAGTGCAGAACTCCCTCAGTGCTGAACCTCTGGCAGTGCAGCTCCCACTCAATACTGACCCTCTAGCAGTGCAGCACTCCCTCAGTACTGACCCTCTGACAGTGCAACACTCCCTCAGTATTGACCCTCTGACAGTGCAGCCTTCTTCAGTGCTGACCCTCTGACAGTGCACGACTCCCTCAGTACTGACCCTCTGACAGTGCAGCTCTCCTTCAGTACTGATCCTCTCACAGTGCAGTACTCCCACAGTACTGACCCTCTGACAGTGCAGCTCTCCCTCAGTAAAGAATGTCTGACAGTGCAGCACTCCCTCAGTACTGACCCTCTGATAGTGCAGCACTCCCTCAGTACTGCCCCTCTGAAGGTGCACCTTTCCCTCAGTACTGACCGTCTGACAATGCAGCACACCTTCAGTACTGACACTCTGACAGTGCAGCACTCCCTCAGTACTGACCCTCTGACAGTGCAGCTCACCCTCAGTAAAGAATGTCTGACAGTGCAGCACTCCTTCAGTACTGACACTCTGGCCGTGCAACTCTCCCTCAGTAAAGAACATCTGACAGTGCAGCACTCCCTCAGTACTGACCCTCTGATAGTGCAGCAGTCCCTCAGTACTGACCCTCTGACAGTGCAGCTCTCCTTCAGTACTGATCCTCTCACAGTGCAGCACTCCCTCAGTACTGACCCTCTGACAGTGCAGCACTCCCTCAGTACTGACCCTCTGGCAGTGCAGCACTCCCTCAATACTGACCCTCTAGCAGTGCAGCTCTCCCTCAGTACTGATCCTCTGGACGTGCAGCAATCCCTCGGTACTGACCCTCTGACAGTACAGCACTCCCTCAGTACTGACCCTCTGAATGTGCAGCACTCCCTCAGTACTGACCCTCTAACCGTGCAGCACTCCCTCAGTACTGCCCCTCTGACGGTGCACCACTCCCTCAGTAGTGACCCTCTCACAGTGCAGCACTCCTTCAGTACTGACCCTCTGATAGTGCAGCACTCCCTCAGTACTGACCCTCTGACAGTGCAGGATGCCCTCACTACTGACCCTCTGATAGTGCAGCACTGCCTAAGTACTGACTCTCTGACAGTGCAGCACACCATCAGTACTGAGCCTCTGAACTTGCAGCACTCCCACAATACTGACCTTATGACAGTTCAGCACTCCCTCAGTACTGACCCTCTAGCAGTGCAGCTCTCCCTCAGTGCTGATCCTCTGGATGTGCAGCATTCCCTCGGTATTGACCCTCTGACAGTGCAGCTCTCCCTCAGTAAAGAATGTCTGACAGTGCAGCACTCCCTCAGTACTGAACCTCTGATAGTGCAGCACTCCCTCAGTACTGCCCCTCTGAAGGTGCACCTTTCCCTCAGTACTGACCATCTGACAATGCAGCTCACCCTCAGTAAAGAATGTCTGACAGTGCAGCACTCCTTCAGTACTGACACTCTGGCCGTGCAACTCTCCCTCAGTAAAGAACATCTGACAGTGCAGCACTCCCTCAGTACTGACCCTCTGATAGTGCAGCACTCCCTCAGTACTGACCCTCTGACAGTGCAGCTCTCCTTCAGTACTGATCCTCTCACAGTGCAGCACTCCCTCAGTACTGATCCTCTGACAGTGCAGCACTGCCTAAGTACTGACTCTCTGACAGTGCAGCACACCATCAGTACTGAGCCTCTGAACTTGCAGCACTCCCACAATACTGACCTTATGACAGTTCAGCACTCCCTCAGTACTGACCCTCTAGCAGTGCAGCTCTCCCTCAGTGCTGATCCTCTGGATGTGCAGCATTCCCTCGGTATTGACCCTCTGACAGTGCAGCACTCCCTCAGGAGTGACCCTCTGACAGTGCAGCAAATCTTCAGTACTGACCCTCTGACAGTGCAGGACTCCCTCAGTACTGAACCTCTGGCAGTGCAGCACTCCCTCAATACTGACCCTCTAGGAGTGCAGAACTCCCTCAGTACTGACCCTCTGACAGTGCAACACTCCCTCAGTATTGACCCTTTGACAGTACAGCCTTCTTCAGTGCTGACCCTCTGACAGTGCACGACTCCATCAGTACTGACCCTCTGACAGTGCAGCACACCCTCAGTACTGACCCTCTCACAGTGCAGCACTCCTTCAGTACTGACCCTCTGACAGTGCCGCACTCCCTCCGTACTGACCCTCTGACAGTGCAGCTCTCCCTCAGTAAAGAATGTCTGACAGTGCAGCACTCCTTCAGTACTGAACCTCTGATAGTGCAGCACTCCATCAGTATTGAACCTCTGACAGTGCGGCACTCCCTCAGTACTGACCCTCGGACAGTGCAGCTCTCCCTCAGTAAAGAATGTCTGACAGTGCAGCTCTCCTTCATTACTGATCCTCTCACAGTGCAGCACTCCCACGCTGCTGACCCTCTGATAGTGCAGCACTCCCTCAGTATTGAACCTCTGACAGTGCGGCACTCCCTCAGTACTGACCCTCGGACAGTGCAGCTCTCCCTCAGTAAAGAATGTCTGACAGTGCAGCTCTCCTTCATTACTGATCCTCTCACAGTGCAGCACTCCCACGCTGCTGACCCTCTGATAGTGCAGCACTCCCTCAGTACTGACCCTCTGACAGTGCAGGTCTCATTCAGTACTGACCCTTGGACAGGGTAGCACTCCCTCGGTGCTGACCCTCTGACAGTGCAGCACTCCCTCAGTGCTGACTGTCTGACAGTGCAGCACTCCCTCAGTACTGAGCCTCTGGCAGTGCAGCTCTCCCTCAGTAAAGAACATCTGACAGAGCATCACTCCCTCAGTACTGTCCCTCTGACAGTGCAGCACTCCCTCAGTACTGTCCCTCTGACAGGGCAGCACTCCCTCAGTACTGACCCTCTTACGGTGCAGCATTCCCTCTGTACTGACCCTCTGACAGTGCAGCACACCCTCATTTCTGACTCTCTGACCGTGCAGCACTCTCTCAGTACTGACACTCTGACAGTGCAGCACTCTCTCAGTACTGACCATCTGACAGTGCAGCACTCCCTCAGTACTGCCCCTCTGACAGTGCAGCTCTATCTCAGTAGTGAACCTCTGACAGTGCAGCTCTCCTTCAGTACTGACCCTCTGATAGTGCAGGATTCCCTCACTAATGACCCTCTGATAGTGCAGCACTGCCTAAGTACTGACTCTCTGACAGTGCAGCACACCTTCAGTACTGAGCCTCTGAACTTGCAGCACTCCCACAATACTGACCTTATGACAGTTCAGCACTCACTCAGTACTGACCCTCTAGCAGTGCAGCTCTCCCTCTGTGCTGACCATCTGACAGTGCGGGACTCCCTCAGTACTGAGCCTCTGGCAGTGCATCACTCCATCAATACTGACCCTCTAGCAGTGCAGCTCTCCCTCAATACTGATCCTCAGGACGTGCAGCATTCCCTCGGTACTGAACCTCTGACAGTAAAGCACTCCTTCAGTACTGACTCTCTAATGGTGCAGCACTCCCTCAGTATGACCCTCTGACAGTGCAGCACTCCCTCAGTACTGACCCTCTGACAGTGCAGCGCTCCCTCAGTACTGATCCTCAATAAAGAATGTATGACAGTGCAGCACTCCCTCAATAATGTCGCACTGGCAATGCAGCTCTCCCTCAGTTAAGAACGTCTGACAGTTCAGCATACCCTCACTACTGACCCTCTTACTGAGCAGCGCTCCCTCAGTATGACACTCTGACAGTGCAGCACTCCCTCAGTACTGTCCCTCCGACAGTGCAGCTCTATCTCAGTACTGAACCTCTGACAGTGCAGCACTCCCTCAGTATTGACCATCTGACAGTGCAGCACGCTCTCAGTACTGACCCTCTAGCAGTGCAGCTCTCCCTCAGTGCTGATCCTCTGGATGTGCAGCAATCGCTCAGTACTGACCCTCTGACGGTGCACCACTCCCTCAGTACTGACCCTCTGACAGTGCAGCTCTCCCTCTGTAAAGAACGTCTGAATGTGCAGCAGTCCCTCAATACTGACACTCTGGCCGTGCAGCTCTCCCTCAGTAAAGAACGTCTGACAATGCAGCACTCTCTCAGTACTGACCCTCTAGCAGTGCAGCTCTCCCTCAGTGCTGACCATCTGACAGTGCGGGACTCCCTCAGTACTGACCCTCTGACAGTGCAGCACTCCCTCAGTACTGCCCCTCTGACGGAGCACCACTCCCTCAGTAGTGACCCTCTCACAGTGCAGCACTCCTTCAGTACTGACCCTCTGACAGTGCGGCAATCCCTCAGTACTGACCCTCTGACAGTGCAGCACTCCCCTCAGTGCTGATCCTCTGACAGTGCAGCACTCCCTCAGTACTGACCCTCTGACAGTACAGCACTCCCTCAGGAGTGACCCTCTGACAGTGCAGCAAATCTTCAGTGCTGACCCTCTGACAGTGCAGCACTCCCTCAGTACTGACCCTCTGACAGTGCAGCATTCCCTCAGTATAGAACCTCTGATACTGCAGCATTCCCTCAGTACTGACCCTCTGACACTGCAGCACTCGCTCAATACTGACCATCTGAAAGTGCAGCACTCCCTCAGAACTGACCCTCTAACCGTGCAGCACTCCCTCAGTACTGCCCCTCTGACAGTGCACCACTCCCTCAGTAGTGACCCTCTCACAGTGCAGCACTCCTTCAGTACTGACCCTCTGACAGTGCGGCAATCCCTCAGTACTGACCCTCTGACAGTGCAGGATTCCCTCACTACTGACCCTCTGATAGTGCAGCACTGCCTAAGTACTGACTCTCTGACAGTGCAGCACACCTTCAGTACTGAGCCTCTGAACTTGCAGCACTCCCACAATACTGACCTTATGACAGTTCAGCACTCCCTCAGTACTGACCCTCTAGCAGTGCAGCTCTCCCTCAGTGCTGATCCTCTGACAGTGCAGCACTCCCTCAGTACTGACCCTCTGACAGTACAGCACTCCCTCAGGAGTGACCCTCTGACAGTGCAGCAAATCTTCAGTACTGACCCTCTGACAGTGCAGCACTCCCTCAGTACTGACTCTCTGACAGTGCAGCATTCCCTCAGTATAGAACCTCTGATACTGCAGCATTCCCTCAGTACTGACCCTCTGACACTGCAGCACTCGCTCAATACTGACCATCTGAAAGTGCAGCACACCCTCAGAACTGACCCTCTGACAGTGCAGCACTCCCTCGGTACTGACCCTCTAGAAGTGCAGCTCTCCCTCAGTGCTGACCTTCTGGATGTGCAGCAATCCCTCAGTACTGCCCCTCTGACGGTGCACCACTCACTCAGTCCTGACCATCTGACAGTGTGGGACTCCCTCAGTACTGAGCCTCTGGCAGTGCAGCACTCCATCAATACTGACCCTCTAGCAGTGCAGCTCTCCCTCAATACTGATCCTCAGGACGTGCAGCATTCCCTTGGTACTGAACCTCTGACAGTAAAGCACTCCCTCAGTACTGACCCTCTAATGGTGCAGCACTCCCTCAGTAAGACCCTCTGACAGTGCAGCACTCCCTCAGTACTGACCCTCTGACAGTGCAGCTCTCCTCAGTAAAGAATGTATGACAGTGCAGCACTCCCTCAATAATGTCGCACTGGCAATGCAGCTCTCCCTCGGTTAAGAACGTCTGACAGTGCGGCATACCCTCACTATTGACCCTCTTACTGAGCAGCGCTCCCTCAGTATGACCCTCTGACAGTGCAGCTCTCCCTCAGTACTGACCCTCTGACAGCGCAGCTCTCCTTCAAACTGACCCTCTGACAGTGCAGCACTCCCTCAGTACTGACCCTCTGACAGTGCGGAATCCCTCAGTACTGACCCTCTGGCAGTGCAGCTCTCCCTCAGTAAAGAACGTCTGATAGAGCATCACTCCTTCAGTACTGACCCTCTGGCAGTGCAGCACTCCCTCAATACTGAACCTCTGACAGTGCTGCACTCCTTCAGTACTGACCCTCTGAGATTTCAGCACTTCCTCAGTACTGAGTCTCTGACAGTGCAGCACTCCCTCAGTACTGGCCCTGTGACAGTGCAGGATTCCCTCACTACTGACCCTCTGATAGTGCAGCACACCTTCATTACTGAGCCTCTGAACTTGCAGCACTCCCACAATACTGACCTTATGACAGTTCAGCACTCCCTCAGTACTGACCCTCTAGCAGTGCAGCTCTCCCTCAGTGCTGATCCTTTGGATGTGCAGCATTCCCTCGGTACTGACCCTCTGACAGTGCAGCACTCCCTCAGGAGTGACCCTCTGACAGTGCAGCAAATCTTCATTGCTGACCCTCTGACAGTGCAGCACTCCCTCAGTACTGACCCTCTGACAGTGCATCACTCCCTCAGTACTGACCCTCTGACAGTGCAGCTCTCCCTCTGCAAAGAACGTCTGACAGTGCAGCAGTCCCTCAATACTGACCCTCTGGCTGTGCAGCTCTCCCTCAGTAAAGAACGTCTGACAATGCAGCAATCCCTCAGTGCTGACCCTCTGACAGTGCAGCACTCCCTCAGTCCTGACAGTCTGACAGTGCGGGACATCCTCAGTACTGAGCCTCTGGCAGTGTAGCTCTCCCTCAGTAAAGAACATCTGACAGAGCATCACTCCCTCAATACTGACCCTCTAGCAGTGCAGCTATCCCTAAGTACTGATCCTCTGGACGTGCAGCATTCCCTCGGTACTGAACCTCTGACAGTAAAGCACTCCCTCAGTACTGACCATCTGACGATGCAGCACTCCCTCAGTACTGACCCTCTGACAGTGCAACACGCCCTCAGTACTGAACCTCTGACAGTGCAGCACTCCCTCAGTACTGCCCCTCTGACAGTGCAGCTCTCCCTCAGTAAAGAATGTCTGACAGTGCAGCACTCCCGCAGTACTGACCCTCTGTGC